>NC_090186.1:383943-593943 GCF_024679245.1 Pseudorasbora parva
GTAGTGTGTGTGTGTGTGTGTGTGTACCTGTGCAGCCGCAGACAGTAGTGTGTGTGTGTGTGTACCTGTGCAGCCGCAGACAGTAGTGTGTGTGTGTGTACCTGTGCAGCCACAGACAGTAGTGTGTGTGTGTGTGTACCTGTGCAGCCGCAGACAGTAGTGTGTGTGTGTGTACCTGTGCAGCCGCAGACAGTAGTGTATGAAGTGTGACACCTCCTCTGGGCTCAGCTGTGAGAGTTTGATCTGCGCCTCAGCAGGAAACAGGACCAGAGGACAGCCGTGCTGGTCAAACACACCTGCACACACACACACACACACACAGATGAGACACTCTCTCACTCCAGCAGCAACACACACACACATACAGATGAGACACTCTCTCACTCGAGGCAGGCACACACACACATACAGATGAGACACTCTCTCACTCGAGGCACACACAGGAGACACTCATGAGACACTCACACGACACACACACTGATGAGACACTCACTCGAGCCAGGCACACACACGAGACACTCTCACTCGAGGCAGGCACGCGCACGCGCACACACACACGCACGACACTCTCTCACTCGAGCCAGGCACACACGAGAGACACTCATGAGACACTCACACAACACACACTGATGAGACACTCTCACTCGAGGCAGGCGCGCACACACACACAAGACACTATCACACTCTCTCTCACTCGAGGCAAACACACTTTTGAGACACTCACACACAAGACACTCACACGAGAGACACACACACACACACCCATGAGACTCTCTCTCTCTCTCTCTCTCTCTCTCTCTCTCTCTCTCTCTCTCTCTCTCTCTCTCTCACACACACACACACACACACACACACTCTCTTACCGGGGAACACGACCGCTCCGGAGTTCAGCACGTGGTCAGCGGGCCGGGCCGGAGAGGAGGAGCCCGAGAGCCCTGAAACACACACACACACACACACACACACACTGCTTTTGTCCATCGTAATTACGACAAAAAGATGAAGTAGACATACCAACTTATATTTATGAGATCAAGTCACATTTATAAAGTCTTAAAATTGCCCAAATCACTACATCTCAAAGCTATTTCCACTTTAATGACGACTTTACCTCATCGACGCTTTAATCTCAGAGTGTGTGTTCATTTAGTGGAGAAAAGAGTGAGTTATAACGTTACCCTCACGAGCTGAAGCGACACACACACACACACACGGATTTTACACTGTACAAACTTTGCATTCCCCCTACACTGCCCCTTCCCATCTCTCTCTCTCTCACACACACACACACACACACACACACACACACACACACACACACACACACACACACACACACACACACACACACGGATTTTACACTGTACAAACTTTACATTCCCCCTACACTGCCCCTACCCATCACACACACACACACACACACACGAGCCCGTGACTCAAACAACACAAGCACTTGTTGCTGACCTGCGCGTGCACGGCTCATCTCCCGCGGAGGGTCGCGCGCTCTCATCTCCAGATGATCTCCTCCGGTAGCTCTATAACGCGCGGATCCCGCGGCGGGTCACCGAGTCGGTCAGAGCGGGGCCGAGCGCGAGAGTGTCCGCCATGATGAGACCGTTCAGCGAACCGGAGCCGTGCCGCCGCCGCGAACGCGCCTCATTTATAATGTACAGCTGGGGGGCGGGGCGACGGGACACGCGCACACAAACACGCGCGCGCGCTCCTTCATTTATTTATCAGCCCGGACGGATATAAGGACACAGCACTGTAGTGTACATACAACACAGAACAATCTGAACATCAAAGTAAAGTTAGTGTGTGTGTGTGTGTGTGTGTGTGTGTGTGTGAGTGACTGAGAGAAGTGTGTTAATGTACAGAACACCCTGGGAGTAGCTCCTCCCCGAATTCACCATATATGGAGCGGACAACGCCCATCACCTCATCTGCATATCATTTGTATGCACACGTGACATAACACTGTCAAAGGCATTGAGAAATATATCTGCCTTACACATTACATCACTGAAAAACATCCAATATCTTCTTTATGTTGTAGAATATAGTAAACATACATAAAAACTAAATTGTATAAAATACTTCTCATGTATTGATTTATTAATAAAGTGTAATTTTAATTATAATTATGTGTGGTGAGGCTGTGGTGAGGCTGTGGTGCGGCTGTGGTGCGGCTGTGGTGCGGCTGTGGTGCGGCTGTGGTGAGGCTGTGGTGCGGCTGTGGTGAGGCTGTGGTGCGGCTGTGGTGAGGCTGTGGTGCGGCTGTGGTGAGGCTGTGGTGAGGCTGTGGTGCGGCTGTGGTGAGGCTGTGGTGCGGCTGTGGTGAGGCTGTGGTGCGCTGTGGTGAGGCTGTGGTGAGGCTGTGGTGAGGCTGTGGTGCGGCTGTGGTGAGGCTGTGGTGCGGCTGTGGTGAGGCTGTGGTACGCTGTGGTGAGGCTGTGGTGCGCTGTGGTGAGGCTGTGGTGAGGCTGTGGTGCGGCTGTGGTGCGCTGTGGTGAGGCTGTGGTGAGGCTGTGGTGCGCTGTGGTGAGGCTGTGGTGCGGCTGTGGTGCGGCTGTGGTGCGGCTGTGGTGCTCTGTGGTGAGGCTGTGGTGCGGCTGTGGTGCGGCTGTGGTGCGCTGTGGTGAGGCTGTAGTGCGGCTGAGGTGAGGCTGTGGTGTGCTGTGGTGCGGCTGTGGTGAGGCTGTGGTGGGCTGTGGTGTGCTGAGGCTGTGGTTCGCTGTGCTGAGGCTGTAGTGCGCTGTGGTGAGGCTGTGGTGCGCTGTGCTGAGGCTGTAGTGCGCTGTGGTGAGTGGTGTGGTGAGGCTGTGGTGCGCTGTGGTGAGGCTGTGGTGAGGCTGTGGTGCGCTGTGGTGAGGCTGTGGTGAGGCTGTGGTGAGGCTGTGGTGAGGCTGTGGTGCGGCTGTGGTGTGCTGAGGCTGTGGTGAGGCTGTGGTGCGCTGTGGTGAGTGGTGTGGTGAGGCTGTGGTGCGCTGTGGTGAGGCTGTGGTGAGGCTGTGGTGAGGCTGTGGTGAGGCTGTGGTGCGGCTGTGGTGTGCTGAGGCTGTGGTGAGCTGTGGTGAGGCTGTGGTGCGCTGTGCTGAGGCTGTGGTGAGGCTGTAGTGTGCTGTGGTGAGCTGTGGTGAGGCTGTGGTGCGCTGTGCTGAGGCTGTGCTGAGGCTGTAGTGTGCTGTGGTGAGGCTGTGGTGAGGCTGTAGTGTGCTGTGGTGAGGCTGTGGTGCGCTGTGCTGAGGCCTTGGTGAGGCTGTAGTGTGCTGTGGTGAGGCTGTGCTGAGGCTGTGGTGTGCTGAGGCTGTGGTGAGGCTGTAGTGCGCTGTGGTGAGGCTGTGGTGCGCTGTGCTGAGGCTGTGGTGAGCTGTGGTGTTGTGCGCTGTGGTGAGGCTGTGGTGTGGTGAGGCTGTGGTGCGCTGTGCTGAGGCTTTGGTGAGGCTGTAGTGTGCTGTGGTGAGGCTGTGGTGTGCTGAGGCTGTGGTGAGGCTGTAGTGCGCTGTGGTGAGGCTGTGGTGCGCTGTGCTGAGGCTGTGGTGAGGCTGTAGTGTGCTGTGGTGAGGCTGTGGTGCGCTGTGCTGAGGCTGTAGTGTGCTGTGGTGAGGCTGTGGTGCGCTGTGCTGAGGCTTTGGTGAGGCTGTAGTGTGCTGTGCTGAGGCTGTGGTGTGCTGAGGCTGTGGTGAGGCTGTAGTGCGCTGTGGTGAGGCTGTGGTGCGCTGTGCTGAGGCTGTGGTGTGGTGAGGCTGTGGTGAGGCTGTGGTGCGCTGTGCTGAGGCTTTGGCGCGCTGTGGTGAGGCTTTGGTGAGGCTGTGGCGCGCTGTGGTGAGGCTGTGGTGAGGCTGTAGTGCGCTGTGCTGAGGCTGTGGTGAGCTGTGGTGTTGTGCGCTGTGGTGAGGCTGTGGTGCGCTGTGCTGAGGCTGTGGTGTGCTGAGGCTTTGGCGCGCTGTGGTGAGGCTGTGGTGAGGCTGTGGCGCGCTGTGGTGAGGCTGTGGTGAGGCTGTAGTGCGCTGTGCTGAGGCTGTAGTGCGCTGTGGTGAGGCTGTGGTGCGCTGTGCTGAGGCTGTGGTGAGCTGTGGTGTTGTGCGCTGTGGTGAGGCTGTGGTGCGCTGTGCTGAGGCTGTGGTGTGGTGAGGCTGTGGTGAGGCTGTAGTGCGCTGTGGTGAGGCTGTGGCGCGCTGTGGTGAGGCTGTGGTGAGGCTGTAGTGCGCTGTGCTGAGGCTGTGGTGAGCTGTGGTGTTGTGCGCTGTGGTGAGGCTGTGGTGAGGCTGTGGTGCGCTGTGCTGAGGCTGTGGTGAGCTGTGGTGTTGTGCGCTGTGGTGCGCTGTGCTGAGGCTGTGGTGTGGTGAGGCTGTGGTGAGGCTGTAGTGCGCTGTGGTGAGGCTGTGGCGCGCTGTGGTGAGGCTGTAGTGCGCTGTGCTGAGGCTGTGGTGAGCTGTGGTGAGGCTGTGGTGTGCTGAGGCTGTGGTGTGCTGAGGCTTTGTTGAGCTGTGGTGTTGTGTGCTGTGGTGAGGCTGTGGTGCGCTGTGCTGAGGCTGTGGTGTGCTGAGGCTGTGGTGCACTGTGGTGCACTGTGGTGTGCTGAGGCTGTGGTGTGCTGAGGCTGTGGTGCACTGTGGTGAGCTGTGGTGAGGCTGTGGTGCGCTGTGGTGTTGTGCGCTGTGGTGTGCTGAGGCTGTAGTGCGGTGTTGTGAGCTGTGGTGAGGCTGTGGTGCGCTGTGCTGAGGCTGTGGTGTGCTGAGGCTGTGGTGAGGCTGTAGTGAGCTGTGGTGAGGCTGTGGTGCGGATTTCTATACTCTCTCACTCACACACACACACACACACAGGCTAATTAAACTGAAGATTCGTTTGATGACAATATTTTATTAAACATCTCATCAACACAATCAATTGGAAAAAATTGTCAGGTGTGATGTTTGTCTGTCACCTCAAACAAACACACACACACACACACACACACTAACACTAACACTAACACACTCACACACACACACACACACACACACACACACAGCTCAGTCCCATCTGGAGCTCCTCCTCCTCATGTATCTCTCTCCTTCACTGTCCATGGCCTCGTACAGCTGGTCAGAGTCTCTGATGGCGTGCAGATAGCCGAGGTATCCGACACACAGCGTGAGGCTCAGCAGACCGGCGGCCATCACCGCTTTATTCTGCAGGAGAGAGAGAGAGACAGCACAGTTACACACGAGACACAAACACACACAGAGCACGGTTACACACGAGACACAAACACGCACAGAGCACGGTTACACACGAGACACAAACACACAAAGAGCACGGTTACACACGAGACACACACACACAGAGCACGGTTACACACGAGACACAAACACGCACAGAGCACGGTTACACACGAGACACACACACACACAGAGCACGGTTACACACGAGACACACACACACACAGAGCACGGTTACACACGAGACACACACACACACAGAGCACGTTTACACACGAGACACAAACACGCACAGAGCACGGTTACACACGAGACACGCACAAAGCATGTCCGCTTTTATGATGGATAGATGCACTTTTATGACGGATGGATGCACTTTTATGACAGATGGATGCACTTTTATGATGGATGGATGCACTTTTATGACGGATGGATGCACTTTTATGACAGATGGATGCACTTTTATGATGGATGGATGCACTTTTATGGCGGACGGATGCACTTTTATGATGGATGGATGCACTTTTATGATGGATGGATGCACTTTTATGATGGATGGATGCACTTTTATGATGGATGGATGCACTTTTATGACAGATGGATGCACTTTTATAATGGACAGATGCACTTTTATGATGGACGGATGCACTTTTATGATGGATGGATGCACTTTAATGACGGACGGATGCACTTTTATGACGGACGGATGCACTTTTATGATGGATGGATGCACTTTTATGACAGATGGATGCACTTTTATGATGGATGGATGCACTTTTATGATGGATGGATGCACTTTTATGACAGATGGATGCACTTTTATAATGGACGGATGCACTTTTATGATGGACGGGTGCACTTTTATGATGGATGGATGCACTTTTATGACGGACGGATGCACATTTATGATGGACGGATGCACATTTATGATGGATGGATGCACTTTTATGATGGATGGATGCACTTTTATGATATCATAAATCCATTCACTGCCATTATAAAGCGTGGAAGAGTCTGAACATTCAGTAATATAATCTCATCTGAGAGAAGAACGTCACACACCGAGGATGAGCAGACGGAGAGGAAATCATGGACTATATTTTTGGGGGAACTATCCCTTTAATGCGTTTTTAAACTGAAACTGAGGATAAAACAATCAAACTGTTTCAGTAATTACTGAGTGAAAATAAATTGAGTTATTGTTCATCAGCTGCACAATAAACAAAAACACAAAAGTCACATTTAGTTTAAAAAAAGTTGAAATTATGAAATACAATTGAAATTTTTTGATTAAAAAAAGTTTCAAACTAAGTATTTGTTATGATATAAAATTTGAAATTGAGGTAAAAATGTAGACGCTGACAGTAAATCATTCTTATAAGATTAAAAAGTCAGTCGATTACTGGCATCATTTCGACTTCTTAATCACATTATGACTTTTCACCTCATAAAAACGACTTGTGTCTTAATTTCGGCTTTGTATGTACTGTGTGTGTGTGTGTGTGTGTGTGTGTGTGTGTGTGTGTGTGTGTGTAGAGCACTCGCCGGTCGGATGAAGAGCTCCGGGTTCACGGCGCGGAACAGTGTTGTGGTTCTCGCGGCCCGAAGCCCCGGACTCGAGTAGCTGCTTCTGTCCGGCTTCTGAGCGCCTCCTCTCGGGCTGCCGCTGCTGCCGCTGCCGCTGTCCTGCGCGGGACTCATGATGTCCTCACAGCTTTTACACACACACTTTTCACAGTCACCAGACCATCCGCTGTCACCATAGGGCTTTCACACACTTCTTCTTCTTCTTCTTCTTCTTCTTCTTCTTCTTCGAGGTGTATTAAAAGCTGCTGTTGCTGTGCTGCCACCTTCTGTTCTGTTTTAAAGTCGCTTTATTCTAGTCGTCGTCCTCTTGCGCATTATAATATGCCTTTCGTATAAACGCGACTCTTTTGTTTCCTGTACCCGAGTCGACACTCTGTCCTTCAGTGAGTTTTCCACACGACATCCATCCTACAGGAAGAGCCACTCTGGCCATGCTTTATTTAAATCTGTTTATTAAACTTTTACACTAATAACAGGATAAAGATACAGGAGAAAAGTGGGAAACTATTGTTCCCACTTCACCCCAACCCAAAAAAGAACAGAAAAATATATTACTTAAACTAAACCAGTTTTAAGAGCCAGCCTTCGCTCCCCACGGTCATCAATGAGCCTTGGCCGCCCATGACCCTGTGGCCGGTTCTCCACTGGTCCTTCCTTGGAGCACTTTTGATAGATACTGACCACTGCAGACCGGGAACAGCCCACAAGAGCTGCAGTTCTGGAGATGCTCTGACCCAGTCGTCTAGCCGTCACAATCTGGCCAAACTCGCTCAAATCCTTACGCTTGCCCATTTCTCCTGCTTCACACACATCAACTCTGAGGACTAAATGTTCACTTGCTGCCTAATATATCCCACCCACTAACAGGAGCCGTGATGGAGAGATCATCAGTGATATTCAGCTGTCAGTGGTCATAATGTTACGCCTGATCGGTGTGTGTGTGTGTGTGTGTGTGTGTGTGTGTGTGTGTGTGGAGGAGACTGATAATGAGGCCTCTCAGCGCCCTCTGGTGTTCATCCAGCACACACACACTTCCTCACAGAACCAGAGGGGTTCACACTAATACGCCTAATAATGAGTAATAACATAACCGAAGGCAGCTTTATTCATTATTATATATTTCTGCCTTTGTGTTTTAGAACCGGTTCGCTGGCGTGAGGAGGATCATATGCATCTGCCAGATTACAAACCTCTGCATTAATCAACATATGGCTTTATAGTGTGCATCCAAACGGAGTTCATATTTATATCCTTTAGATATTCTATCAAAGGTCTGATCTGAGATCAGTGATTATTACACAACACCTGCCCTTCAGATGATAAAGTGTTCATAGTCACCTTTATTTATACAGCACACAAAATGAAAACAATAATGAAATATTATTATTATTATTATTATTATTATTATTATTAGTGTGAATCAAAAAAATTAAAGCGCATTTAAAAGAAATACCATGCCTGATTTCATCTCTTAAATGTCTGTGTGCTCTGCTCATAATTTAGACTTTATTTTAGATCTAATTCCAGATTTTATCTCATAATTAGGACTTTAAATCCAAAATGTTAGAATTTGTATCTCAGCCTTTTAAAGTCGTAGTTTCAGCTGTTCATCTCACAGTGACTTAGCATGTCACATATTTGACTTTATCTCACTATTAGGACTTTTAAAATCATATTTTTGACTTTTGATCTAATAATGACTTTTAAGATCATATTTTTGTGTCCCCAACTGAGCGTCACACACATGTCCAGTGTATTATATGTGCTTTATGAACAGGTTTGCCTGTATGAAAGTGTCGTGTCAGTGTATATTCTCGTCAGATTTATCCTCCAACACTCGCCCTTCAGACGACAGAGCGCTTCATTTGAGCCTAACTGAGACTGGATTATTCCTGCCGTTGACATCAGATCTGCTTCATCACTGTGTGTTTAAGAAGGAGAATATCAGGCTGAGCGATCGGTCATAATGTGTGTATTATCATTAATGTGTGTTATCAGACACTGGTGAAGTGTTTCCTCTTGTCTTTCTGTGGTTGTGCAGGTGAGGTTTGTCCTAATGAGGACAGATGGATGATGGGCAGTGTTTAATGTGTGTGTGAGTGTGTGTGCGTGTGTTTCTGATCCAGTTACCCTGAGTGTGTGGAGGCCCAGGATGTGTGTGTGTGTGTGTGTGTGTGAGTGAGAGTTTGTGTGTGAATGAAAGAGTGTGTGTCTGTGTGTGTGAGAGACAGTGTGTTTAGTGTGTGTGTACACACTGCATCTCTTCTCCTCCTGTACGCATCAGTAATTCATCAGACGCTCATTAAACCTGCATGTGTTTCTGATCCAGTTACCCTGAGTGTGTGGAGGCCCAGGACACGGGTGTGTGTGTGTGTGTGAGTGTGTGTGTGTGTGTGTGTGAGACTCTTTCCACTGGTCCACTGTTGACACTGCTAACACTGCAGGTGAGGAGGCGCTCGAAGCCTTCTGATTGGACGAGAGTCAGCTGATGCGGGCTCATAGTTACCAAACAGGTGTGGCTGGACGACAGGTGTGTTTGACTATCAAATATCCCTCACACACACTCCGAGCCAGACGGGATCACACACACACCACAGGTAACGTCCTCAGCTTGATAATCTCATGTCTTTAAGAGCTCATTCTCATAGAAAACTCTTATTTCTGCACGAATGTTCTGCTAACCAGAGACGTTTAAAACCACAGCAGTGAAATATTCCTCCAGTGTAAATCATCTGTTCTCTGTGTGAATATATAGTAAAGTGTGATTTATTCCTGTGATCTGAGCTGAGTTTATCATCATTACTCCAGTCTTCAGAGGTCCGTCTGATCATTCTCAGATGAGGATCTGATGGGGAATTATTAATAATGCTTCTTCTTCTTCTTCTTCTTCTTCTTCTCGGTGTTGAAAGCCGTTTTGCTGCATCATATTTATGATGAATGGAAAGTTCATAAGAACAGCGTTTGTCAGAAGTTTAATCTTTTGTAACATTATAAATGTCTTAACTGTCACTCCTTGCTGAATAAAAGTATTATTATTATTATTATTTTAAATATTATTTACCCCGAACCTTTGAAAGGTAATGCATCGCAAAAAAGAGAAAAACTCTGATAATAATCCTAAATGTGTGTTGATGATCAGATCCTCATCTGAGAATGATTAGTGAAGGATCATGTGACACTGAAGACTGGAGTAATGATGATAAACTCAGCTTTGATCCGCTCATGTGTTCATAACATACAGCATTTTATCACATAATTCAAAATGGCCGACAGCCAAACTGGCCAAAAGTGTGGTCATCCAGAAATCTGACATCATCGCCTCAGCATGACGTCCCGAATCTAACGAGACCACTCATGATTTTTGGACATCTGGTTCAGAAGTTATAAGCAAAAATAGCATTATTCATATCTCCAGACCAGTAGGTGGCGCTGTGCCGAAACGCCGCAGGTCTCTTCAGGTCGTGTGTGTGATGACCCGGGCCACGGTTGGTCTAAATACGATAACGCGCTGCGGAGATTCAGCCTTACGTCTGTTTCCACAAGAGCTACGTAACATTCGTTTGCGCGTTTATCAAAAACGATTGGCCGAATCAACTTTAATTCCACGTCTCTTTGGTCTGAAGATGATCTCATGAAAAGTACGTTTTTCGGATAATTCAAAATGGCGGGAAAATTTACATTACAGAAATGACATCATACGGTGCATCGAATCGGCTTGAGCCAAGGAATCAGAGGAAAAAATATTTAGTTTCTATTCCTTAGGGTTCATAAGTTATTATCATAAATATTTAATATCAAAAAAAGTGTGTCAGGTGTGCCAGGTGTACCAGGTGTCCCAGGTCTGCCAGGTGTGCCGGTGTGTCAGGTGTGCCAGGTGTACCAGGTGTCCCAGGTCTGCCAGGTGTGCCGGTGTGTCAGGTGTGCCAGGTGTACCAGCTGTGTCAGGTGTGCTGGGTGTGCCAGGTGTCCCATGTGTGTCAGGTGTGTCAGGTGTGCCAGGTGTACCAGCTGTGTCAGGTGTGCCGGGTGTGCCAGGTGTGTCAGGTGTACCAGGTGTGCTGGTGTGCCAGGTGTGTCAGGGTGTACCAGGTGTGCTGGTGTGCCAGGTGTGTCAGGTGTACCAGGTGTGCCGGTGTGCCAGGTGTGTCAGGTGTGCCAGGTGTGTCAGGTGTACCAGGTGTGTCAGGTGTGTCAGGTGTACCAGGTGTGTCAGGTGTGTCAGGTGTGCCAGGTGTACCAGGTGTGCCAGGTGTGTCAGGTGTACCAGGTGTGTCAGGTGTGTCGGTGTGTCAGGTGTACCAGGTGTGTCAGGTGTGTCAGGTGTGCCAGGTGTACCAGGTGTGTCAGGTGTGTCAGGTGTGCCAGGTGTGCCAGGTGTGTCAGGTGTGTCAGGTGTGCCAGGTGTGCCAGGGTGTACCAGGGTGTACCAGGTGTGTCAGGTGTGCCAGGGTGTACCAGGTGTGCCAGGTGTGTCAGGTGTGCCAGGTGTGTCAGGTGTGCCAGGTGTGTCAGGTGTGCCAGGTGTGTCAGGTGTGCCAGGTGTACCAGGTGTACCAGGTGTGTACCAGGTGTGTCAAGTGTACCAGGTGTGTCAGGTGTGCCAGGTGTGTCAGATGTGTCAGGTGTGTCAGGTGTGCCAGGTGTGTCAGGTGTACCAGGTGTGTCAGGTGTGCCAGGTGTACCAGGTGTGTCAGGTGTGCCAGGGTGTACCAGGTGTGTCAGGTGTACCAGGTGTGCCAGGTGTACCAGGTGTGTCAGGTGTGCCAGGTGTGTCAGGTGTACCAGGTGTGTCAGGTGTGTCAGGTGTGCCAGGGTGTACCAGGTGTGTCAGGTGTGTCGGTGTGTCAGGTGTACCAGGTGTGTCAGGTGTGTCAGGTGTACCAGGTGTGTCAGGTGTGCCAGGTGTGCCAGGTGTGCCAGGTGTGTCAGGTGTGTCGGTGTGTCAGGTGTACCAGGTGTGTCAGGTGTGTCAGGTGTACCAGGTGTGTCAGGTGTGCCAGGTGTACCAGGTGTGTCAGGTGTGCCAGGTGTGTCACGTGTGTCAGGTGTGCCAGGTGTGCCAGGGTGTACCAGGGTGTACCAGGTGTGTCAGGTGTGCCAGGGTGTACCAGGTGTGCCAGGTGTGTCAGGTGTGTCAGGTGTACCAGGTGTGTCAGGTGTGCCAGGTGTGTCAGGTGTACCAGGTGTGTCAGGTGTGCCAGGTGTGCCAGGTGTACCAGGTGTACCAGGTGTGCCAGGTGTGTCAGATGTGTCAGGTGTGTCAGGTGTGTCAGGTGTGCCAGGTGTACCAGGTGTGTCAGGTGTGCCAGGTGTACCAGGTGTGTCAGGTGTGCCAGGGTGTACCAGGTGTGTCAGGTGTACCAGGTGTGTCAGGTGTGCCAGGTGTACCAGGTGTGTCAGGTGTGCCAGGTGTGTCAGGTGTGCCAGGGTGTACCAGGTGTGTCAGGTGTGCCAGGGAGTACCAGGTGTGTCAGGTGTGCCAGATGTACCAGGTGTGCCAGGTGTACCAGGTGTGTCAGGTGTGCCAGGTGTGTCAGGTGTGCCAGGTGTACCACATCTCATAACGTTCCTGCGAGCGGTTCTATGAGCGGCCACAGACTCCAGATGGCGGAATAATAATTATAAGAAGAAGAAACCTAACGATTCCAAAAGGCGTCTCCTTCAGTGCTCGGCCCCTAATCTCACTTCACTGTATTGAGATGATCTACACTGGGGGATATTCCTCTGCTTTACTGGAGTTATGATCAGATTGATGAGCAGAAGAGACTCTCAGAGGCATTACACACTCTGACTGATGCTGATCATGTTTTTGTGACCATAACAAAAGAGCAGATGGCGATAAACACACGCTATATTACTGTCACTGTGAACACGTGGTGTGTGTGTGTGTGTGTGTGTGTGTGTGTGTGTGTGTGTGTGTGTGTGTGTGTAACGCTCTGAGGAAGTGTGTGTACGAGTATAACCTGATCTCTGTGGTAGAGCTCTCGCGCTCATAAGCAGATGTGGCGTTAAACTCAGCGTGTGTAAATGATTCACTCAGAGAGAGAGAGATGCCACACCAGAGCGGGTTCTCTCAGTTTCTAAACGCTGTAATCATCTACAGACCCTTCTGCGCGATGGAACATCCAGAAGCTTTATTTATAAAAGTGCAGCACGAGTTTCTCCCCATTTGCCCAACGGTAGTCTGGTTAAAGCCAGAGCATTCTCAGTAATAACTGAGTTAAAGCTTCATAGACGAATCATTTCTAAAGGGGCGAGTGTGTGTGTGTTTGTGTGAGTGTGTGTGTGCGTGTATGTGTGTGTGTGTGTGTGCGGATAATGACGATTGCAGAGCGACGGAGAAACATCTGAGACGGCCATCCTCTGTCTGTGATTTCGGGGACGATGTTGTAATGGCTTCTGACGACTTTGGCCGTTGTTGTAAAATAAATATGATAATAATAATATCTGATGATATCTGCTAGTGTCCGCCGCCACTCCATCTACATTTGTGCCAAATCTGGAAACCCTAAAGCATCTCAGAGCGACTGAGACGTCTCGGCTTGACGGTCGAGCAGAAACCATCGAGCTCTGATGGCATTCGCCGCCGCCGCCGCTGTAAGGCGTGTGTTGAGATTAGAACCTCCTATGAAAATAAAATAATATTGAGGAGTCTTTGGAGAATTGTGTCTCAAACAAAGACAAACTTTATTCAAATTCAGTAATTTCAGATGCGTTAGAACATCAGACCTGAGCACAGTTACGCTAGTTATTTATTCAGAGACGGGTCCGTGTTTACCAGTGTGTGGAAGGAGGACCATACACACATAATCACGTGTCTGTGTCAATTTATCGTTTATAACGTTTTTCTGAACACTTGTAAACACTGACTCATGCTTCCGCCTTTGCCAAGCGTGACCGTAAGCCGTTTGAGGCCCATTGAAGTCCATTATATGGAGAAACATCCTGGAGTGTTTTCATCAAAAACCTTCATTTCTTTCCCACCGAAGAAAGAAAGATTCATGATTCGGATCGCGTGTCCAACTGCTGAAATCACGAGACTCTGGCCATCCGAATCATGAGTCGATTCACTGACTCATAACGGTTCGAATCATGAATCGATTCACTGACTCATAACGGTTCGAATCATGAATCGATTCACTGACTCATAACGGTTCGAATCATGAATCGATTCACTGACTCATAATTGTTCGAATCATGAGTCGAATCTCTGACTCATAACGGTTCGAATCATGAATCGATTCACTGACTCATAACGGTTCGAATCATGAATCGATTCACTGACTCATAATGGTTCGAATCATGAGTCGAATCTCTGACTCATAACGGTTCGAAGCTTTGTTCTGAAATCGGCCATCACTATATAAGTCGTTATTTAGTTTTTTTGCTCTATTCTGGTCTCTTCATCAATGATTGTAGAGCCGCTGTAGTGAGATGGGCTTTGTAACGACGTCTTTAGTGCCTTTATGGGTCTTGAGAGAGGAAATGACATTGGTGTCAATGAAGGCCTTTCTGAGCCATCGGATTTCAACACTAATATCTTCATCTGTGTGTGAAGATGAGCGGAGGTCTGACGGCTGGCCAACCACAGGAGGAATTAATCACACAATGCACATTTCTGGCTGAACTAACGCTTTAAGTCTTACACTGCAAAATGCTCTTCTTATTTAGTACTTTTGTCTCGTTTCCAGTCTAAATATCTAACAATTATTAAATTAAGATGCATTTACTAGATCAGTGAAACGACAGGAGATATTCCGGTAACCCTTCAGTATGAGGAACACATATTCACTATTAACTCCGACTTCTGCCTAAACTCCTAATTTACTGCTTATTAATAGTTAGTAAGGTAGTTTCTGTAGCGTTTAAGTTTAGGTATTGGGTCGGATTAAGGGATGTAGAATAAGCTCATGCAGAATAAGGCATTAATATGAGCTTTAGAAGTGCTCATAAACAGACAATATCATAGTAATATGCATGATCATAAGACACTAGTTAATAGTTCATAACTGAACCTTAAAATAAAGTGTTACCAATATTTTTTATTGTTTTGTTGAAAATAAAATCTAAATGAAGAGAGTTTTTGCTTCAAACAGGTGAAATGATCTGCCAATGGGGTGAGGAGAATAATCTGATTTCTGATCGGGACGGAAACAAGAAACAAGATTTAATCAGAAATCAGATTATTCTCCTCACCCATTGGCAGATCATTTCGATTTTATTGCTAAAACAAGCAAAAATATGTTGTTTTTCTTTAAGAATTGTTAAATATTTAGATTGGAAGCAAGACAAAATGACTGAGTAAGAAGCGTGTGCGTGTGTGTGTGTGTGTGTGTGTGCATGTGCGTGTGCGTGTGTGTGTCCTCCACAGGCCCGATGCATCATGAACTGGGGATTCCTGGAGAATGTGTTGAGCGGTGTGAACAAATACTCGACGGTGGTGGGCCGGGTCTGGCTGTCGGTGCTCTTCGTCTTCCGCATCCTGGTGTTCGTGGCGGCGGCGGAGCAGGTGTGGAAGGACGAGTTTAAGGACTTCGTGTGTAACACGCAGCAGCCGGGCTGCGAGCAGGTGTGCTTCGACCGCTTCTTCCCCATCTCGCAGGTGCGTCTGTGGGCCTTACAGCTCATCATGGTGTCCACGCCGTCGCTGCTCGTGGCTCTGCACGTGGCCTATCGGGAGCACCGCGAGAGCCGGCTCAAGCGGAGGCTTTATCGGGATAAGGCCAGCATCCACGGAGGCCTTCTCTTCACGTACATCATGAGCCTGCTGCTGAAAACAGCCTTCGAGGTCGGCACGCTGCTGGCCTTCTTCTTCCTCTACAGCGGCTTCCATGTGCCGCGGCTGCTGCGGTGCGACGAGAGCCCGTGTCCTAACACCGTGGACTGCTATATCGCCAAAGCCACGGAGAAGAAGATCTTCCTGTACATCATGGGCTGCACCTCCATCCTCTGCATCCTGCTGAACGTGGTGGAGATCTTCTATATAGTGTCCAAGCAGTGCTGGAAGTGCTTCAGCCGCAGATATGCTCCAGTGCGGCCCGCCGTCAGCCCCCCGGCTGGCTCGCCACTTTCCCTCTCCGTGTCCAAAGAGGAGGCGCTTCAGGCGGATGGGAAGGAGAACCTCACCTTCACTGCCGCATGAACTCTCCTCACACACACCTGCCTGATGGAGAGGAGAAGAGTGAGCACTGGTGCTGTGGGACTCGAGACCGGACTTAACACCA
This sequence comes from Pseudorasbora parva, assembly GCF_024679245.1. NCBI lineage: Eukaryota > Metazoa > Chordata > Actinopteri > Cypriniformes > Gobionidae > Pseudorasbora > Pseudorasbora parva. Next base: position 399,956 of record NC_090186.1, read on the forward strand.
GTTTTTTTGAAGGTCTTGGAATTTCATCTCAAGACCACACACCGCAAAACACGCTCTTCCTACTCAGGCATGTCGCCTCGTTTCCAGTCCAAATATCTAACAATTCTTAACTCAAGATGCATTCACTAGATCAGTCAAACGACATTTTTTTAAAGATGTTTGGACTAGAAACAAGACAAAAATACTAAGTAAGAAATGCATTTTTTGCAGTGTATCCCAAACAGAAATCAGATTATTATCCTCACTCCATTGGCAGATCATTTCACCTGTTTAAGCACAAACTCTCTTCATTTAGATATTATTTTCAACAAAACAAGAAAAATATGTTATGTCGTTTTACTGATCTAGTAAATGCATCTTGATTTAAGAATATTTCGATATTTGGACTGGAAACGAGACGACATGCCTGAGTAAGAAGAGCATTGCAGTACTGAAGGCCGGCTTCTGAAGGTCTCGGACTCTGGATTAGATCTGAAGACCAGTCCAGACCACACCAGCCGGATAATCACTGAACCGCCGGAGCATCGTCGGGTTTATCATCATTAATGAGATTTCATCTTAAACTTATGGATTAAAAAGCAATCAATAACTTCTGTGTAATGAGATTTGTGTGTTTGTGTGCGGCCGGGCTCAAAGCAGCGCAGCATTGACTCACAAATCACCAAAATTAATATAAATGACCAAAATAACCTGAGATGTAGAATATAATTCAGCAATATCAGAAGAGCCAGACAGCTGTTCTCATGAATATAAGCGTGACTGCAGAGGATACTCATTTATACAAATGTTCAATAAAGAAGAAGTGAATATTAAATGATATTTTAAACTGTCTGCTGATTCTGCAGCGTTTCGTTATTAAATGAATCGGCTGCTCTGAACACATCGGCCGAATAAATGATTCTGTGAATGTTAAATGCTGTTAATGTTTTAATGTTAAATTAATCTAACATTATTAATGAAGGTGTCATTGTGCCGTTCATCTTATGCTCAGTGGATTGATTGGTATCAGCGCTAGTGTCTTCAGATTATATTAAATATAAGTCATTTCTCAGACCGTAGATTTGGATATTAGAGGAATTTAAGGTCTGGTCTTGATCTGGTCTTGGTCTCGGTCTACAACACTAGCGATCACTTCCCATATCTTTTGCTGTACTGTATATAAATGTGTAATTTGAGGAGAAATTAGCCGTCAAGCTTCCTCAAACCATCAGCAGAGGTCAGAGAACACACACGGCATTAAACACAGGGTCATCATCAACGCCAGTGTTGGGCAGAGAGTCAAGTCATGCACGCGGTTATTAATATTCACTTAATCCTTTAGCATATTGTTGAGCACGGGGATATTAATGTATGATTAACCATGCCTAATGCGAAACCAGAACTACTGGATTCGACTGCTGAGGAGTGTTGTCTAAAATAAACATCCTTGTCAGATCAATGGTGGATTAGTGTCTGGAGAACCGAGAGAAAGGAAATCAATAACTCTAATATGATTTAAGGGTTTAATCTGGAGTCGGCCACCCTCTCTGACGGCTCCAGCTCTTCTGGGAAGGCTTTCCTCAACGGTTAGGAGTGTGTTTATGGGGATTTTTACAATGGTTAGGTCAGGCACTGATGCTGGACGAGACGGTTATGTTTGAGTATTTATCATAATCATAGTCATTAATATATAAACACGTTATTTCATGTTACTCATTTTAAACCAGAATAATGGCAATTGGATATCTTCCCCAAATCCTGCAGGCCTAGAGTAGCCTGTTCAGTCTCTATTAGGATATTAATGTGCGGTTTTCTAATCTAAATATGAGATGAACTCTAATCTATTTGAGGGAACGTGTCTTAGCCTATCTTCATTGTGGGCATTAGACACACATTGGCTGTGGAAGGTCTCTAATGCCTCTGCTTTATCTGCACTGCAGAAACGCTCTTCTTACTCAGTATTTGTGTCTTGTTTCCAGTCAAAATTTCTAAAAATTCTTACATTAAGAAACATTTTCTAGACAAGTAAAAATTATTGTCGTTTGGATTTTTTTTTTTACTAAAAACTAGGAGTTTTTGCTCAAAATAAGCCAATGGGGTAAGAAAAATAATCGTTTTCTTCAATTAAGATTTTTTTACCCCACTGGCAGATTATTTATTTTAAGAAAACTCTTCAAAAAAAAAAAAAAAAAAAACCTCTTAAATCTGAGTATTTTCACTTTAGCTTGTCTAGTAAATACTTCCTGTTTTAAAAATGTTTAGATGTTTGGACTAGAAACAAGACAGAAATACTGAGGAAGAAAAGCATTATTTTCTCCCAGTGTGTTCATTAAATTAATGCCTCCTCATTGACTGAACTCATTGACATAAAATGATTTTTTTCTGAATGTCTTTGATTTTAATATGTTGTTTGGTAATGCATCGTGTAGGTCTTATATTTGACTTGTTGAAACCAGTAAGAAATGTTTTGACTATTAAGGAAATGTAGTTTTTCCAAAGATCTTACTTTACATTTATTGTTTGTTGCTGAATGAAAGAGATTGCATGCGCAGGGGAGAAAAATGTGAGAATCGATGACGTGTGTGTGTGTGTGTGTGTGTGTGTGTGTGTGTGTGTGTGTGTGTGTGTAAATGAGGCACATGGAGTTACACCAGTATTTCAGTTCTGCTGATCCAGAAAAGACAGGTCAGGATATAAATTTCAGTTCAGTCAGAACCAAATACATGCGTCTCTGATATTTCTACATAAAAATGGTCTTTTTTTATTTTAAATGATTTTCAGGCTACCAAAGTCTCATAAGTCCTGAAGTGCTGCCAGGGATTCTGACATTGTGTGACCTCTGCTAAATGTAAAGGAGTTATTATTAGTGACGCTTCAGAGTTTGAGAATACAACTGCCAGCAGATGTCCATTAGGATATTAATTTGACAAAAAATATCTTTAAGTTTGAGATCAGAAATCTTGTGAAAGTGATTTCATGATTAAAACAAGAGCACAAATCTGCCAATGTGTTCATAAACATCAACTCAGGTGTGATATTGATACCCAACGGCAGAGATTTGCTCTAGTTAAGCTCAAACTCATGAGCTCACAACATTCTGCTCAGTTTCTCAGAAAGCAAGGCCTGATTTCTCCATTCTTCTGCCATTAATGTGTCCTGATCATTTCTACAGCACAGAGTTATTTAAGAGCTTATGAAATCTGTCTAATAGTTTTATCTGCTAATTGTTCTGGTCCTCCTTAATGATTAAATGTTCTGACTCGTTGATCTTCTGAACACAAATGAAGATGTTTGTAATGAAATGGACAGATTTCTGTCCTCCACTGACAGGCTAAGCAACTTCCCCTGCCGCTTCAGAAGCTCATAAAGAGAAACGGATCCGTACGGAGCGAGCGGATTATTCCAGATGTTCTGAAGAGACTCCGTGGCGTTATATGAGGAAGGAAAGTCTGAAGTTTGAGCAACATTAGAGCGAGGACATTATTCCAGGATTCTCATTAATGGAGAACTGGCCCTTTAAGAGTCGGACCTGCTGTTGATTTATTCAGACATGTGTTGACCAATCCCGTGACATTCTGCATTATACAGTGAATTCAATTATTAATGGATTCTGCCATTATGTCCATGATACTGAATTAAAGACATTCTGATCCACATTAAAGGGTTAGTTCAGCCAAAGATGAAATGTCTGTCATTAACTCCTCTCCCTAATGTCGCTCCACACCCGTAAGACCTCCGTTCATCTTCACACACAGTTTAAGATATTTTATATTTAGTCCGAGAGCGTATGCAAGTGTATGCACACTATACTGTCCATGTCCAGAAAGGGAATAAAAACATCATCACAGTAGTCCATATGAGACATCAGTGGGTTAATTAGAGTCTCTTGAAGCATCCAAAATACATTTGGGTCCAAAAATAACAAAAACTACGACTTTATTCAGCATTGGCTTCTCTTCCGCGTTTGTGTTCAATCCTCAAATAAAGATTCAAACGGTTATGAGTCAGTGAATCGATTCATGATTCGGATCGCGTGTCAAACTGCTGAAGTCACGAGTCATTGGCGATCCGAATCATGAATCGATTCGCTGACTCATAACCGTTTGAATCTTTATTTGAGGATTGAACACAAACGCGGAAGAGAAGCCAATGCTGAATAAAGTCGTAGTTTTTGTTATTTTTGGACCCAAATGTATTTTGGATGCTTCAAGAGACTCTAATTAACCCACTGATGTCTCATATGGACTACTGTGATGATGTTTTTATTCCCTTTCTGGACATGGACAGTATAGTGTGCATTTTTGGGTGAACTAACCCTTTAAACGTGGTTTTAAATCAAATAAATTATGCATACATTAGGTTACACCAACAAAATGAGGTTTGATAAGTAGAAATGGCATTTTAAGGTTCACGTCGTTTCAGAATCTCATGAAAACACTGTTTAGCACTGAACTCAAAGGGCCATAACCTCTAAAAGCCATGTGGTAATGTCCCTGTAGTTCTACACATCATCCACCCCAATCTCAACACAGCGTCCGCGCTCTAAACCACCAGACTGTGCCTTTAAGGACGACACCAACACGGAGTAACAAAATGCAAGCTGTATTAAATTGGTTGCTATTGATTAACATACAGACTGCTGGTGGCAGTAGTTGATCAAAGAGCCACACACAACATTATTGACAAATTTCAGATTTACAAGGACCAAAACAGTTACGAATTATACACAGCACTACATAACATCAGAATAATGATTCACTTTCAGCTGGATAGAAAAAGAGTCCAATGGAATATTAAAAAGTACGAGTCTATACAATACTCAAAAAGAAAAAAATCAACTCCAAAGGCAACAGAAATGTGCTGAACGGCTTCATAAGGACATAACATGCTTTAGAGGTATTTCATCATCTACTGCAACTATAAAGTGAGCTTAACTTACACAGTTCTGTTAATAAACATCGCACTAGGGACCTTAAGATGTAGTGTCCGACCGAAGAGTTAAAACTAAACGAGTTCGCCATCTCTTTATCCTGAGTTCAGAACAATAACACACGAGGGGTCGTGCGCTAATCGTCTTTTTGGAGGATCACCGTGGGTCGCATTTCATGAAGCTGCTTAAGAAGGATTTCCAGGACGTCGGAGAAGACCTTTTGCACCTCGAATGTGACGTTGCCGAGGGAGGTCAACTTCTGGGGGTTTTTAAACTCGATGGGTTTCTGGGCTTCTCTCGAGTGCAATTGTGCGTCTGATCGTTTGCACACGACCGTCGCGGTCTTCAGGTGGAACGCCGTGTGTAGCCGTTTGTGTGCGTTTCCGTTAAGCGGAACCGTAGCCTTCCTTTTTTGGGACGTCTTTGACTCCTGGAGAAACTGAAGAAAGGACACCTCAAAGCCCATTGGTTTGAAGGAGCTGAGTGGCGTATTCTGGCCAGAGCCGTCCTCTTGTGTTACGGTCGAGGACATGGAGTCGGTGTTCGTATCCACGTAACTCACTTTGGAACTCCTCGCGGTCCTGAGCCTCGTAATCCTCTTGGGTCCGAGGGAGTTCCTCTTCAGCAAGTCGATCTTGCGCGGACGCCCCCTTCGCCGCTTAACCACCACCGATATCTCGGAGCTCGTGTCTGTAGACGGCTTGCCATCCGAGAGGTCGACGTCCTCTGTGCTCTCCTTCTCAGATGTAGGCTTCGAGAACTCGGACTCACTTTGGCCAGGCTCGGCTACTTCTTCATTCTCGGTCGTCTCTATGGAGCTCTCCTCCGATTTATCGGTGTCGTCGCTTCTAGAGGCGATGCGCTTGTATCTTGAGCGGGGGATCTTTTTACAGTATATGAAGTTGCTCCTCTGCTCTTCCAGGTATTGCTTTGGAAGCCCATGCTGGAGGTAATGCTTCATTATGTTTCGCTCAGAACTGGTCACCGTTTCGCAACCCTTGATCATGCAAGCGTACTGCAGCTGTAGGCGTTTGGTGCACATGGCCGAGGCTTCTTCTTGTGTTTTCAAAATGGGTTTCCCATATTTGGTCCAATTGTTTTTATGAGCTTTTCTCTTTTTAAGAGCTACCTTCTTCATAGCTTCCTTCCTGATCTTGTCCTTCTTGATGGCGTCTTTCTTTATGATGTCCTTTTTAATTTTGATGACGTCCTTCTTAATGACGTCCTTCTTGATCTTGATGATGTCCTTTTTAATAGCGTCCTTTTTAATAGCGTCCTTCTTAATAGCATTCTTGATGACGTCCTTCTTAATAGTGTCTTTCTTGATGGTTTCCTTTTTGATAGCATCCTTCTTGATGGCTACCTTTTTAATTGGTTTCTTGTTAGTCTCTCGGTTTTCCTTTTCGACAAAGTCAATCTTTTCGTACTTCCTAGGGCGACCGAGTTTAACCCCACTCCCGCCTTCTCGAGGGTTCATAAGCAGGCGTTTGTACACGTCTTGATGTTTCTTCATGGTATGCCGTAGTAGATTCGACCTTGTGCTGTAAGCACATTCGCATCCTTCCACCTGACATCTAAACATACCTTCCACAGGCTCCACTTTTGAGAGTTTGGTTTCTTTATGCTCTTTGTCAACATGGCCGATGTATTTCCAGAAAGCGGTGAAGGTTTCGGAGCAGTTCGGCTGGTCACATTGAAACCTGCCTAGGTTTATACTGCACATCATGGCACCGGCTTTCTCAAGGGATAATTTGTGGAGCTGAAGGTAATGCTGGAGCAAGTCTGTAACTGACTGAAAAATGCAAGAGCAGTCTTTGACTTGACACCTGAACTCATCTACCTCCCCTATGTCCGCGTCCAATTTGTCGTCACTATCCTCGTTTCGATCCTTGTCCTCAAACTCCTCTTCATAATGCTCATCTTGACTGTTGACCTCAAATTTAGGCAAATCAGACTGATGCACAGCTTTATAATGCAGGATCAAGTTCTGTTGGATTGTGAAAGCTGCCGCACAGCCCTGGTGAACACACCGATAAGGTCTATAAGGGCTAAAAGCATCATAGAGATCTGCTTTTTTCTCTTTCGTTTTTTTGGGAGATTCTTTTGGCTTTGCCACTCGAGGCTTGCTAGGTTTAGGCTTTTTGTCCAATGCCTGATTTAATGTCTGTACTGGTGCACAAGGATTCTGGGTAAAAGGGGCAATGGGCAGAATCTCTTTTAGTGGGGACACATGGGTTGGACCCGGAACTGAGGACTTTGTGGGAAACCACCCATTTGCATTGGGATCCATTCTTGGAGTCATTGAGGAACGGCCAGACACAATCACTGATGGCTGAACGGCCTTCGGAGTTAATGTCGGTGTTCCCAAAGCAGGACTTCTGCACACAAACGAAGATTGGTGGACGAGTGGAGTAATGCAACTTGACGTTTTGACATTATCTTCTTTCTTTAAGCCTGATTTAGATTTAACATCTTTCTGCGGTTTACGTGCATCCACACATGGAGTGTTTTTTACTGGTTTGGGGATTTGTGGCACCGGACAAGGGCTTCCCCCACCACTATCCCGGAGTCTGTGATTGAGCTTAGGCCTGATTTTCATCCTCTTTACTTCTTCCTGTGAAAAGTTATGAACTGATACATAATGGGCTTTGAGATTGGAGTTGCGCGTGAAGGCCTTAGAACATTTGTGACACCCGAAAGGGGAAACATTGAACTGGTCTTTAATTTGAGAAAGCATTTTATCTGTGTAATTGTGGAGCTTGACAAGGTGTTTAAAAAGAGCATCTTTCGTCATGCAGCTGTAATTACAACCTTTTGTGTCACATGCAAATGGTTTCACATAAATTGGTATCTCCTTGGGTAAATCAATGGGATCTGGTTTAGTAGGAAGAGCTGTACTTGCGTCACTCATTACAGGACCAGGCACAGGTTTAATAACCGGTTTAATAACCTCATTGATTTCTCTGTCTAGGTCAAGATTTTCAAGAGCTTTTTGGATCTCCAACACTTCATCCACTTCGGTAACTGGCATATTGGTGGACTGATCATTGACACCACTTCCCGAAGACACAGAGGAAACGGTGTGAATTACGCTCTCTCCCAATTTTGAAATTGCCTCGACAGGGACAATAGTGGCTGTGTTAACCACAGGTTGCGGCTCACTTTGAGGTACATTCTCAATCAAGTTTGAGGTATTTTGTGGATCCACAATGTCAGGACTTGCAACAGACATTTGTGAGTAGGAACTGTCAACACTTGATCCACGAGGCAAGCTGCTTTTTTTGTAAAGGTCTCCAGCCAATATCTGTTGACGTAGTCTTTCTTTGACAGTCTTCTCAGACACCAGGTTCTGAGCAAGATTTGCCATGGCTGCCAGAAGCCCATCATTTGATAAGTCACTTGCACTGTCCGTTATTTTTTCCTTGAACTCTTTCATTTTGTTTAACGTTTCAGCTTGAAGAATTTGACTGACATGATCCGACGATCCGCTAGTTAGGCTGGATGTAGATTGGTCATCAGCCAACAATTGAGAAAGAAGAGGATCGCTGACTTCCTCATTAAACAGGGGCATCTCAGAGTAACTGGCTTGTAGCTGATGTTTAACACTACCAGTGTGCTGGATAACACTAGTTTCAGACATGCGACTGCTTTGAGGATATGGACCACAGGGGATTGGAAGTGTCTGTTCTTGTACCGAACTCGCACACAGACTGGACGAGCTTTGCTTGAACACTACCCCCATCTGTTTGTCATTGCTGTTGTAGGTGCCATTGGCTTGGGGAAAAGTGACATTTGGGTATAGTTTTGGATCAAGAGGGCCCTTACCATGTGGCAGGCTTCCATATGAGGACGGTGTTGGATGAGGCGAGTTAAGAAGATCAAGAAATGAGCTAGGAAGGTCCGCTGTCAGGTCCGCTTCATCGAAGGGTTTGCAATGAGCCCGTTTTGACAAATGTCCTCCCAAAGATTTAGAACTCGGGAATTCCCTATAACACCGGCAGCAAATGAACTTGCCATCTTTAATAATTGCAGGCCATTTTGTTCTTTTGCTTCGTTTAACTTTTTTGGGGCCTTTGTCACTAGGCACATTTCCAGTGTTATTCTGACAACTTGGAGAACTGCTGTTCGATAGGGGCGTTTCATTGATGGGAAGTGGTAATCCTAAAGGGGTATCCCTCTCTACCTTCACCACACACTGACTATTGGTTACTACGGAGAAATTATCATTTGTTGGCTGAGTGTAATCTGCTGAAATATCTTTTGAAACGGAACTGTCGGCGTAAGACATTTGAGCAGATCCTAGACTTGACTCTACTATAGAATTAACGGTTGGCACTACATTAGGACCCATTATTGGCGGTGGTGGATTGAGAACTGGATGCAGGCTTTCATCCGAGGTGCCATTGAGTTTTTGAACGCTGTCTGCTTGAGCTGGCAGAGGATAAACATTAGTATTACTCTGCGGTTGTAGAGTAGTGTAGCTCATACCTCTCTGCTCACTAGAAGCTGTATTCATGCGAGTAAAATGGCTGCTAGGAAGCGTGTTCATGTTTTGGGTCATTGTTTGAGAATTACATATCTGCTGTTGGAGTACTGAATTGTTCCTGGGATCCCACAAGTGGTCTGCTGCCATTTGAGACGGATTTGTAACATTTCCGAGCTGAGAGAGAACAATGGGATCTAATATATTGTCCATTTCATTGGTGCGGATATGCCCAGGGGATGCATTAACTTGAGCAGGGACAGAAGGATAGTTAGGGTTTGCACAGTTAGAAGGGTAAGGAGGATGCTGGACAATAGGACCAGCGACTCTCTGGCCCATCTGGGCTTGTGGATTCATAACTGAACTGAGGCTTCCGTTTACAGACACGGATCTAAGCGTGGATTTAACCCCGACGTTGTTCTTTTTTGCGAGTTTCCACTGCGTGTAAAAGTCCGAATGAACAGCCTTCATGTGTTTAGTAACACTTCTGTAAGAGCTATAGTCTCGAGTACATGTCTCATAAGGACATTTGTGCCTCTCTTTGCTTTTCTCCACTTGGACAACATTCACATCCACCGGTTTCACGGATTTATTCTCCAACGCCTGTCCATTATTTGGCACGGAAGCCATTTGTAGAGGAAGTGTCTGAGAAACAGGTGGAAGCATTTGCCCCAGGGAGACAAGTGGTGCTGTATTGTGGGAAGTCTGTGATGGGGAAGTCATGTTAGCACTACTACTACCACACAGGTTCGGATATGAGGTTTGAACCGGAGGTAAAGGATTAGGGCCGTAATGTCTAAATACTCCATTGTTGTATAGTGGTGTGGTTGCTGAATCTGCGGTCGGCAGCTGAGCATCAGGTGGTGGGACAGGCAGAAAGTCCTCTAATACGCTCTGATATGAGGATGTAGATGGCATAGGGTCTGCATCGCTCATCAAGGCCTCCAATAGAGACTCCTCAGGTCTATGTGGCATTAGGTGAGGGCCTACGGCTGATTGGCCCAAGTGGTCACTAATCACAGGGATATGTGGAGGGATGGGAAGTTGCTCAGGTTTACACTCTTCTTGTGCAGAAAAGGCGCTACTTAGCATATTTTCAATCGAATGCTTTATCGTGCCAATGCCCGATGGATAATCCACTTGAGACTCTGCGCCCTCGTCGTTCAAATGGGCGATTGAGAGCGAGCCCTGATCTGTTTGTTCCGGATGAGCTTGAACACTTGTCGAAGAGGCTTCCACTTTCACGACATGACTCTCTGCATGGAGGTCTAGCTCAGACTGCGAATGAAAGACTTTACCGCAGTCCGGTGCTTTGCAGGTAAATGTTCTGTAATGCTGAGCCTCATGGTCATACAGTTTGTAGGCTTCAGAGAAGATCTTGCCGCAACCGGGAAACATGCACTTAGCCTTGAAGACTGGGTGGTTTTTCTTGTGTATGATAAGCTCGGCATTGGAGTCAAAGCTGGCTTTGCAATTTAGCTGAATGCAAATGTATGGTTTGGTGCCACAATGCGCCTGGAGGTGATCGTTTAGATGATCAACGCTGACAAACTGACGCCGGCAATATTGGCACACCACTTTAGAGTTCTGCATTTCAAGGAAGCCCTTCGCTTCCTCGTTGTCGCCGTGATCTTTCACATGGGCAACGAGATTTCGGAAATATTTAAATCCCCTTCTGCAGCTTTGAACTGGGCAAATATTCCCTTCACAACCATTTTTGAAATCGGAGTCATTGGCAACTCCATTAAAAAGTGAGTTGGATTGCCCAGCATTGTTATTTTTTGTCTTGATCTTGCGCGCCTGATTTTCATTGCTTTTAGCATTCAGGGCTACTATAACAGGGTTGGCTGTTTTGGGGTTGGCTAATTGCTTACTAGTCTTCATTGCGGCAAGCCGCTCTTTGCAAGAAAGTTTAACGTGCGATGCGACGTGTGGTTCAAGTGTCTCTTTTGTTTCAAAGGTCTCTACACAAATCGGGCAGCTGTAGACTCCATCTTTCAAGTGAGTCTGCGCATGACGCACTATCCGGTGACCAAGAAACTCCTTATCACATAAAACACAGTATTGCATGTAAGCCTGCCAGTTTCTAAACCTAGCCGAGACAAATCCTTTCTCTCTCAGCTTTTTCAACTCTCGGTTCTTCAGCTTCTGATCTTCGATTTCATTGAGTTCGTTAGTAGTGTCCAGAAAGCGCTGCGAGACATCTTTGAAGTCCTCACTGAATATGCCCGTCTCGTCCCCTACGCCCTCAGGGTCACCATCATTCAGTTCATCAATAGAGGACACAATGGAGGCTTCCTCGCCCATTAGAGCCAAACAGTGGCGCTTTAATGCCTTCCAGTTCCAGAATTCAGGATCAAAAGGCCACTGGGTTTTGAGGACCAGAAGGAGCTCGCAGCGTAGAGAGTTGGGCACCGGAAGGTCTTCCTCATCAAGCTTCTGATCCGGCTCATTGTAAAGAGTTTCCACTGCATAGTACGAGTCCACGGTTGGCTCCAGGAGAAACTCTGTCAATTGGCAAGCCCTTTTAACCTCCAGGTCAGAGGGCAAGAGGCAGGAAATGGTTTTGCAGACAGTGGCCTTGGTGCTTCCTTCGCATGCCTCCAATCGCAGAGCTCGAATGCAGATCTCAACACAAGTCGACAGTCCAACTTTGTCCATCTATTGATTTAGAAAAGAAGTATTTAGTATTCAAGACATCATCATCACTGCAAAAAATGCTCTTCTTACTCAGTATTTGTGTCTTGTTTCTAGTCCAAACATCTAAAAATTCTCAAAACAAGAAGTATTTACTAGACAAGCTAAAGTAATTGTCTTGTTTTGGGGAAAAATACTTAAAATTAAGACAGTAAAATAGTAAATGTTTCTTAAATGTAAAATTTTTTAGATGTTCGGACTGGAAACTAGGCCAAAAAACTAAGAAAGGAAAGCATTTTTGCAGTGAAATCAACAGCTTGAATTGAGAGAAAGAAAAGGCTCACCTCTGACTGGATGACTTTGATGAAAAAGAGCAGGTGGAACACGGTTTTAGACAGAAAGGCCATCTGACGGCATCGGTCCAGAAAGGCCTGATCCGAAGGCTCCAATCGCTTCAGCAGCTTCCCCCAGAACAGAGTCAACTCCCTGCCAGAGAACACACACACCCCGCAAACTCTTTACAAACACAACACTACATTAATGAGCATAGCTGCAGCAAACGCTCAGCTCTACAAGCGTTGGTGACGTTTGTGACTTGCCAAGCACAGTAGGTATCCTCCTGTAGAATCTGACGGGTCAGGAACCCAGAACACAAAGTGAAGGCCGCCTTCTCATCCCCATCCGCCTCAAGGTTACAAATCATCTCTAAAGCGTCACGGCAGTCCACTTTAGAGAGCTGAAAACGAACGGGAGAAATTACAAATGTAAATACTTGTCTATGGAATTAGGAAAATATGCTTCATATTTTTAAAGGGATAGTTCAGCCATAAATGAGCCTGATGTTTATCTGCTGACCCCCAGGGCATCACAGGTGTGTGTGTTTCTTCAGGACAACACAAATGAAGATGTTTAACTCAGCCGCTGCTCGTATAATGCATGCACTGCAAAAAATGCTCTTCTTATTTAGTTTTTTTTGTTTTGTTTCCAGTCCAAATATCTAAATATTCTTAAATCAAGATGCATTTACTAGATCAGTTAAATTACATGAGGTATATTTTCTTGTTTTTTCTTAAACCAGGCAAAATGATCTGCCAATGGGGTGAGGAGAATAATCTTATTTCTGTTTGGGACGGAAACGAGATTTAAATCAGAAATAAGATTATATTTCTCACCCCATTGGCAGATCATTTTGCTCGTGACGACACACTGATGTCTTAAGACACGAACCGATCGCTTTCTGCCAGGAACACAACAGTATTTGAGTTATTTTTTACCTCATATCAGACGAATCTCATCTAGTGTTCCCAGAGTTCTGGAGAGTAAGGTCAAAACACCCATAATAAAATACAAAATAAATATATTTACATAGATGCCTTATTAGTGCATTCACCGCTCTGTCTAATGAGGCATCTATATGTAAATATATCTATGACCGCGCCGGTATTTTGACCTCACTCAGCGGAAGTAATGGCGCTGGGAACACTAGATGAGATTCGTCTGATATGAGGTAAAATAACTCAAATACTGTTGTGTTTCTGGCAGAAAGCGATCGGTTCGTGTCTTCAGACATCAGCGTGTCTCCACGAGCCACAGGGTTTAATATGGATTCGTATGTGTGTGTGTGTGTGTGTGTGTGTGTGTGTTACTCTCATAGAAACACACCCCATTGACATGCATTATACGAGCAGCGGCTGAGTTAAACATCTTCATCTGTGTAGTCCTGAAGAAACACACACACCTATGATGCCCTGGGGGTCAGCAGATGAACATCAGGCTGATTTATGGGGAACGATCGCTTGAGTTGTTTGACTGCACGGAGCATTAGTCTGACCTCCTCCATGATGAGCTCCTGCGGGGCCACCGTGCACAGGCACACCAGCTGCATCTGCCTGAAGTGGCCCGAGTCCTGGAACCCACAGAACTCAGCACAGGCCTTGGCCAGCGAGAGGGCCTGAGACACACAGCTCTCCTTCATCAGCTGCTTCACCCGCATACGCAGCAGAGCCGGGCCTTCCAGAGACAGGAACTCATGCACTGCACACAACACAACAGCAGCCTTTCAGATCAGCACAGGTTAACTCTACTTCAGATCAGCACGGGTTAACTCTCCTTCAGATCAGCACGGGTTAACTCTCCTTCAGATCAGCACGGGTTAACTCTCCTTCAGCACGGGTTAACTCTCCTTCAGATCAGCACGGGTTAACTCTCCTTCAGATCAGGACGGGTTAACTCTCCTTCAGATCAGCACGGGTTAACTCTCCTTCAGATCAGCACGGGTTAACTCTCCTTCAGATCAGCACGGGTTAACTCTACTTCAGATCAGCACGGGTTAACTCTCCTTCAGATCAGCACGGGTTAACTCTCCTTCACATCAGGATAACGCAACCCAACCACCGGAGCTGTTCTCCGCTCGTGTGGGATGGACAGAGAAACTAGGGCTGTGCCATATTGACAAAAAATTATCTCTCAATATGTTGTGGGATGTTCTCGATAACGATAATAAGACGCTACTTTGCTGAGTGTTATTGTGATCAGCTGACTCCTAAAGTTTTTGATACTCTTCATATTGTGTGTGGTGGTCAGTTCACAGCAGTGACAGAAATCATCTTTTCCAAAGATTTAAATGTATTTTTTCCTTTTATGAGCATTTCTACCTATATATACACACTATGGATTCTGATTAAATGATTATCTGCTGGCGTTTATATCTGTAAATCGTGTTACTTTCTCCCGGGTGTCTGTTAGATCACACTGGACTGGATTGTATTGTTCTTCACACACAGTCAGTGAAATGTTAAACTGTTAGAATAAACGGTTTAATAAGATGCTGCACAGACACACTGCACGTGGATAACTCTTCCCTTTGTGTTTTGAGCTTCTCAATGCGGACGGAGCTGTGACTCTGTGTAGCTGCGAGCTCATCATCCTGCCCATCCTGCTTCCGGCCGCTCTATATTATAATACTGATGCACGATTAAAGATTATTAACAGCCTATCTTGTTCTGCCCTATCTATAATATGTTGCTGGCTCATTCAAAAGGTGCGCTATACATTTTAAATGTCATTTGATAGTATATAGGCCCTATTTCTATAAATCATTTTACTTGTACTTTGTGTAACATTTGACCAGATTTAGAGCTACACTTATTCACTTTTACAGTTTTCTTTATTTTTTCCACTAAATGTTTAGATTTTTATACCATTATTGTGCACTCGTGATGTCTCTAGAGGAACGTTTGCTGCTGAATTATCCACTAATCCAGTTTATCCACCATCTAGTTTGTAGCAGGATTTTAGTCATAAATTGTGATTATATATATATATATATATGTTTATATTAATTAGTTGTTTTTCTTTATAATGAAGCTGTCAGTACTTAGTAGATTGTGGTTAACTCACAGAGGGATTATCAGTTCAACACACAGGTATGGAAATGCTACATATCATTTTTAAACAAAACTGCATGTGTATGAGTATGGACCGATACGGAGAATAATGCTGGCTTGGGTGGGTTCTGAAGTATGTAATGGTGCACCCCTAACCCTGCTCAGGTGTGGCGGATGGAGAAGCCCAGGGGCTCACCTGTCTCCAGCGCCGGCAGCTCATTGGTCAGGATGGCCTGCAGTGTGGGATGGGTCCAGACGCCCTCCTCTCGGGCAATAGTGGAGAGCATGAGGAGATGGCTGAGGCCTTTCTCCTGCACTAGAGGATGGGCCATCTACACACACACACACACACACACACACACACACACACACACACACACACACACACACACACACACACACACACACACACAAGCTGATGATTATCAAGAGCTGCACTTTACTGAACACGACAAAGATGATGATCAAGGCAAACACTAGTAACTAAATTTACCTGGACAGAGGACCTAAACCTTTCCCACAATGCATCTGGGATATTCCTGGGCATGGAGACCAGCAGCTCTGCACAGCTCCTGCAGAAGAAAGGCCACACACACTGACACACACCGCTAAACACGCTCTTCCTACTCAGGCATGCTGTCTGAATATCTAACAGTTCCTAACTCAAGATGCGTTCACTAGATCAGTGAAACGACAGGAGATATGTTTTCTTGTTTTGTTGAAAATAAAATCTAAATGAAGTGAGTTGATCTTAAACAGGCTAAATGATCTGCCAATGGGGTGAGGAGAATAACCTGATTTCTGTTCGGGACGGACACAAGAAACAAGATTTCATCAGAAATCAGATTATTCTCCTCACCCATTGGCAGATCATTTAGCCTGTTTGAGGATAAACTCACTTCAGTTAGATTTTATTTTTAAGAAAACAAGGAAAAATATCTCCTGTCGTTTTAAGATTAGATATTTTTCCCCAGAAAACAAGAAAAATATAATTTTCCATATCTAGTAAATGCATCGATTTAAGAATTGTTATATATTTGGACTGTAAACGAGGCAGTAGCTTGTTCAGTATGAGTGAGTGTGAGCGTGTGTGTGTGAGCGTGTGTGTGTGTGTGTGTGTGAGAGCGTGTGTGTGTGAGTGTGTGTGTGTGTGTGAGCTACAGTGCAGTCCTCACAGCGAGAGCCTCTCCAGCACCACCGACACCTCCTCACTCTGAGCCCACAGGTGAGGCAACACCTGAGCAAAGCTCCTCAGGGCCGTGATGTACACCTGCAGCACAGGTAAGGGCTCCTCCTCCATCCTCCACAGGCTGGCGAACTCCACCAGCGTCTGGACACACACACACACACAATCTTTATTTTAGGTTTCAGACATTTTAAATGCATTTAATATACACTACCGGTCAAAAGCTTTACAACTCTTCTGATCAAAGGCTGCATTTATGTTATTAGATATACAAGAAAGCTCTAATATTGAGAAATTATCAATATATTAAATAACTTATTTAAACATAAATAAAGTGTGATTTATTCCTGTGATCAAAGCTGAATTTATCATCATTACTCCAGTCTTCAGTGTCACATGATCCTTCACTAATCATTCTCAGATGAGGATCTGATCATCAACACACATTTAGGATTATTAGCAGTGATGAAACGGTGATAGTTTTACCTTTATAAAGGCCATTTTCCCTCTAATCTTATTACATATAGGCTAGGCTTTTAGTTTTAGATTATATTCTTAAATTTGATTTATACGTTTAATTAAAATAAGACACTATAGGGCTGTTACCAATCTAATAAAATCTACACTGATAAATTACAACTGCATTAAATAATGTTATGAGATTTATATTTTTGAATAGCCAAATAAGAAATGTTGGAGAGTGTTTAAGCATGAAACTAAACCTCCAGTAGGGGGCAGCAGGCGAGTCTTAATGAGCGAGTCACTGAGTCGACTCATCCAAACGATTCATTCAAGAATGAGGCAGTAGTTTATGAACAGGTCAGTGAATCTTTGATTTAACAGATTCATTCAAACACTGAATCATTCAGTAACACACACACACACTCACACACTCACACACTCACACACAGTTGCTGTGAGATGTGTAATGATCCATTTCCGCTGCTGAAATAGAACAAAAATAGTCAACATTGCATCTTGAATGTAAGTGATTAATGCTGATTAATAGTTTATGGAGCTGTCATATGAAATCAGTGTCGGTTTCAGTGGTGGTGGTGTTCAGGAACACACACTCTCGGTGTGATGATGTTTAACTGTATCATACGTGACCCGATCCAGCAAAATCAATCAGTGACCAACGTTTCAAAATTGAGATCTTGGTGTGAATGGAAAGAGGAGACCATGAGCTTTGAAATGATAGTCAGGCATACCTTCAATGATTTAAAGGATACGCCCAGTTGAAATATGGCCGGCTGCCCTCTCTCCAATTACAAACCGGAGGAATCACTCTTAAAGTTTGTTACCCCTTTTTTGTTGATATGTTTGCATGCAAAAGGTTAAACTATTTATTTTACAGCTTAATTTGACCAGTCATGTGTGTGTGTGTGTGTGCGTGTGTGTGTGTGCGTGTGTGTGTGTGCGTGGCCATCCGCGGCCTCGACTGTTAGCGTGTGTGTAGACACATGTACGCAGTCACTTTGCTTTCTTTTGACAGCGACATTTCTCTAATTAATAAGCAGATAAACACACACACATTATACCACACCGGACCGCACTGAACCCTCTGAGGGGTCCGTCCAGACTAGAGTGCGGATCGGGCCGCATTTTTCTTTCTATGTAAACACTAACTTAGCCTGCCGTGCAAAACCAGTCCGCTTACTAACGTCTACACAAACCACGCGTAAACACACACACACACGTGCACAACTGCACTTCCCACATGTACACCTTCAAAGACAAAAATACGACGATATAATTCAAGTATAAATATGTAAATAACACAAGCCGCTAAGCATATTATATAGTTAGTGTATAACTTGTAGCACATACAGACGTCCTGCTCTAGTCGTTTTTGCTGCTGCTCCTGTTCAACTGCAGCCTCTGGGTCTGATTCCGGATCATAGATGTATGGCTGTATCTGATTAAAAGCCATATTTTTATTTTGAATAAAGTTTTTTTCCCACTGTTAGGGATGAGACAGCTTTACGACGCACTCGACTCAACACAATAGCAGCAGCGCGCACACGTCATTATTTAGCTCCGCCCACACGACACGCCCCCACCCGCTCGGCTTTTTTCGGAAAGACTCGGAACAGCGCATCTTTCTTATATAATTATAAAAAAAATAAAGACTTTTCGGAGATATGCAGGATGCAATGCTACTCTATAGGTACTCAAGATTGACATGACACTGACTGAAACTGAGTGTTTCACCCCCCCTTTAACAATCAAGCAGAGAGCACACGACACCAGCGCAAAAAAAAAGTGTGTGCGACTGACCAAGCCCTGAATGCTTCATAAAGATCATATCTGACTGCATATGACACTGGCGTCTACTGTAATAGCTGTATGTCTAATGTGATTTACTTGTTATGTATTTGTTTGTAATCAGAAATACTGTAGAGGTGACTTATTGTGGCTGCGTTTACACTTGGCATTATGCGATCACCGTGATGCGATCAAGCAGATCACTTTACATTTGGTCACGTCAAGTGGAAGCCATCTGGAGTAACTGATCGTTTGTGTTTACCGCAAAAACTAACGGCAGTGCATAGAGCACGGGATGTGTGTGATAGCATTCATATACAATCAATCTCAAATAGGCACTTAATCTACAAGTTTAAGTTTCCCAACTTTAATCTTATATTATGAAACACAGAAGCGTGTTATTCCGATGCGTTGTATAACTGAAAGGCGAGTACGCACGCATGTGGCTACTGTACAGAAAACGGCATTAAGTCAAAGTTAGTTCACACAAACATTATAACTCGGTCATTATTACTCACGCTCAGGTCGTTCCAAACCCGTAAGACCCTCGGTCATCTTCAGACACAATATTAAGATATTTACAGGTTTGGGTCGACATGATCGAGGGTGAGATAATGACAGGATTTTCAGTTTTGGGTGAACTACCTTTTAAGGAAGACGTTCCCCCACTCTATATTGAAGACAGAAATGGGAGATTATTTATAATAACAACAAAAACACATTAAGATAATGTTGCACAATTAAAATAAAAGATGATAACGGCATAACGCATAAGAAAGATAACGCAGCCTCTCCTAACCGGAGGTTAAGTTTGAGCCACAAACACGCGCGCGCGTGCAGTAACGTTTGCTTATGTTGCTGCCGCTCGGAGCATCTGATTGGTAGACATTACACTCGGAAGAGACAAATACGTTAGTGCGCACTCGACTTGGTATGAGGTAAATTAGTCTCAGTCAAGCGGTTTAAATTAGCAAGCTTTTTAAAATTTAATTATGTATACGAGGCATATGACATTAAATCAGTAATGGAGTTTTGTATGGCACTTATGCTGTGCTTTGGAAAAGGTTATAAATAACGTTACGTTAGATAGAGCCATATAGATATATAGCTGGCAATCGATTTCTCTGTGTTAACCTTAGCAAAACATTCTGTCATCTAATTTCAGCATAATGCCCCCCCAGAAAAAATAAAGACAAAGGAAATAACGTTGCTGAAGTTTTTTACGAAGAGTAAGGTTAGTGTAAGTAACGTTAGTTATATACAACACATTTTACACAAGGACAGGACAACATCATAACCTATCATTTACCAAGCCTATTACATTTAAAAACTATATAATGTGTCATCAGGAGAAGCTGGTACAGTCAGGGAAGAGGCCGGTGATAAAGGAGTGACAGATGAAGAGACAGGTGGAGGGTGAGGAGAGGTCTTAAAGGGAATTAATGATGAATATGTGAAGTTTTCCACATACAGAAGAGCCCAAGATAAACATAAATGATCATATATAAGTCCCTTATTGGTCTGCAATATCATATAGGCTACATGTGTTAATGTATTAGGAGAACCATGATGCAGCCATGGGAGAGACCAAAGGAGAGGCAGGTGGCACAGCAGGGTGAGGTGAGGGTTTAAGATGTATTCATAATTGTAGTGGATTAAATGCAAGGATGGCGGATGAGTTCCTGCCTGTTCAATGTCAATTCCTCAAATCAATAAACAGAAATATTACAATATGCTGAGTTTCTCATAAGCCTTGAGTCCACTTAATAACTGTTTTCAAGCCCCTATTGAAGCTCTTTGACTTCAGTAGCAGGGACTCTGACTAAATGTTAACATATATAGTACATTTAACCCGTGTGCATCAATTTATAAAAGATTTATGTCAAAAAACGGTCATAAACATGTAATATTGGACACACAAACTTAAGTGTGGTCTTATTTTAAAGAAGACCTGTGGCAGATTATTGTTGAAGCCAAACTAAAACTGAAAAAAGTTAAAAAAAGAAAAAAAAGTTATAGATTTTTAAGTTTATGAAAATTATTTACAAATAATATTTTGTATAAAACATATTTTCACAGAAAATATGATTTTCTTTTCCCCATTAGATGTCAGCAGAACTCATACACACAGAACATGTTATTGATAAAGATAATAATGATAGATACAATTTAATAGTTCTAGTTCCAAGTGCTTGTTTCCAAAGCCGTGTGTGACGGCTGTATTTGGGGGGTTATGAATCAAATATTTGCCTTTTAAAGCGCTGCTTTCCTCTCTGCCTGCAGTTACAGGAGGGGTTTGGACACTTATGTTTCCCAACTTCAATATTTATATAATAATAAACAGATGATTTAAACAGATGATAAACGGATGATTTTGTTTATTTATTTGCTGTTTGTGATTCTTTACATTTTGTACCACGTCACTATACTGGTACTATTATGGTGGTGGGATGGACGTTGGTTCATAGTGGCGACAATGTCCCCCCCCAATGTCAAAGTCGCTCCTACGCCCCTGCACACACACACACACACACACTATAAGGCCGGAGACACACTGCAAGCGTGGCGTTTCTGCTGCGTGTCAGTCGCAGGGCGGCTGCGTGGCGTTTTCTGTCTTTGCACACCAGAAGCGTGTCTGACGCGGCGCTGCTGCTGAAGCCCTATACTTCATGTTAAATATAAATATATTGCCTATTGATATAGCAAAGACAACGTCGGCAGTAGCCTATTGGCCACACATATCTATAGACGGCAAAATAGGCTACAGAATATTTCATTCTGTATTGACAGGTTTATGTCGTTTTTTATTATTACAATTAGGCCTATATCTGCATTTATGTTAACCTACAGACTTTCAAACATCAAAATGTCATTTATTAATATGTATTCGTGTCAAAATGGCATATAAACATCTTTTCCTATCCTATTTTGCCTGGAAACGCTTCCAACACGCTCGCATGACGTGTGAAAAATAGGCGTCTCTTCTATTTGAAGCGTGCACGCGTTTTCCGCGCGGTTCGGTCCGGGCGTGAGCCGCGCGGCTGACGCAGGCAGTATGCAAACGCTAACCGGTTAACATGGGAGCCGAAATAAAAACGGACACGCCGCGCAGCCGAGACGCTCACGGCATGCTTGCAGTGTGTCCCCGGCCTAAGGGGACTTGATGCCGGACACCAGAGGTCAGAGGTCAGCTTCAGATGCAAACATACAGGAAAAATCAAGCCAGTGGTACACATCAGAGCGACACACACACACACACACACACACACACGCACTAACCCCAGGAGAACACTTCCTACTAGCATCTGATGGTGAACATCAGCCACTGGGATGGTGCGGAGAAACCTCTCCACCAGTGTGTGTGTGTGTGTGTGCGCGTGTGTGTGTGTGTGTGTGTGTGAGAGAGAGAGACACACACAGCGTCCTCAGAAACACACACACACCTCAAGGACACGACCCTGACGGGTTCATTCAGGAGCATCTGAGTTCAGCTAGTGTTGTGTTTCGGTTACGCTCACACACCGGCTGTGTGTGAATGAAGATGCTGGAGTAGCTGTGTATATTAACATCAGGCCGGACGGAACACCTGCACACTGCACACGTCTAACCAGCACATTAATACACTAATCATTATATGAAGCGCTAGTATCGCGGATCTCACAGGCTGACGATGTGAAGGTAGAGCACCTCACACACACACGCACACACACGCACAGATTTGATTGTGTCTTACTGAGATCTTCAGCCCCCGGTGGTGACCTCTGACCTTTAGAGTCTGGCGCTGCTCTTGATGAGATGCATGTGTGAGTGTGTGTGTGAGTGTGTGTGTGTGAGTGTGAGTGTGTGTGTGTGAGTGTGAGTGTGTGAGTGTGTGTGTGTGTGTGTGTGTGTGTGTGTGTGAGTGAGTGTGAGTGTGTGAGTGTGTGTGAGTGTGAGTGTGTGTGTGTGTGTGAGTGTGAGTGTGTGAGTGTGTGTGTGTGAGTGTGTGTGAGTGTGAGTGTGTGTGAGTGTGAGTGTGTGTGAGTGTGTGTGAGTGTGAGTGTGTGAGTGTGAGTGAGTGTGAGTGTGTGAGTGTGTGAGTGTGAGTGAGTGTGTGAGTGTGAGTGTGTGTGAGTGTGAGTGTGTGTGAGTGTGAGTGTGTGTGAGTGTGAGTGTGTGTGAGTGTGAGTGTGTGTGAGTGTGAGTGTGTGTGAGTGTGTGTGTGTGAGTGTGTGTGTGAGTGTGTGTGAGTGTGAGTGTGTGTGAGTGTGAGTGTGTGTGAGTGTGAGTGTGTGAGTGTGAGTGTGTGTGAGTGTGTGTGTGTGTGTGTGTGTTCGAGAAGACATCAGTGTGTGTTGGCTGTGTAGTTAGACCCTTTGAGTGTTGCTGTGGTAGACTATTGTCAGGCCGGGCGATATAGGGATGAACACACACACCGATATCTTGGCAAGCGCTTTAAAATAATAAAAAAACAACACAAACGATTTAGACAGAACTAAATTAAACACAACATGAGTATAATTACTGCACAGGTCAGGAGGACTGAAGTCTTATTTCATGATATCAGTCTTTTAATATTTTTGAAATGTACTTTAATAATATTAAAAATAAGCGAAACAAGCAAATGATGAACACTATGACACACAGTGCTTTATTCTTCAGCTATAGGTCTAGAAGTCATTAAATAATACAATATATAATTAATCTTCATCGCTATGGATTAACTAAACACTGATTCCTAATAAACGTATGATAGCTCTTTAGCCCAGCACAGGCGGACACTCTCCTGACCTCTGACCTCTGCGTTAATCGCTAACTCTCTGTATGCGGGAACTGGAAATATTCAATATTCACAATATTTGCTAATTTTATATCGTCTTCAAAGTTATTGCGATGATTTCGCTAATACTCGATATCATCGCCCAGCACATAAACACTTTTATTGATGAGAATACAATAACTAATTGCTATTCTAGGGCTGGGCGATACGGCACATTATTATTTTTCATATTTATGAGCGATTTATGATTAGCCATCTGGGTCACACACACACACACACACACACACACACACACACACAGTGTGCGTTCAATACCCACGCAAGACAGATGAAGGCCAGTACTGTACGGACAGTAACCGTATCCTATACTCTAACAGTTATTAACAGCAAAAGCTTTGAGAAAACTGAAACTATCCGACACTCCATCATGAAGTCCTAAATATGACCCAGCAGCCCAACAGCAGTCATAACCTCATCATAAGGGTCAACATCACACACTCTTCATCATGACACAAACCATCAGCATATTAAGATCCCGCTCCATATTCAGTAAGTGTCCGGCCGTCAGTATATCATAAATGTATTATTAGTAGTAATGTGCATTACTGAGGACTTCATCTGGACAACTACAGCAGATTTCCTCCATATGTAGAGTTTATGACACCCTCAGATGATCAGATAGTGTCCTGATAAACCATCACCAGTGGAGGATTTCTGCTGATATCTCCATTGATCCTCATGTAATGCTGCTCTATAACCACAGACAGAGATGACTACAGCAGTGTGCGCCAATCAGACACCACAGCACATGAAGATGGAGCGGTGTGTTCATCAGCAGCACTGATTATGGAGACGGAATATATTATAGTGATGATGGGTGTGATATATGATGATGAGCAGCGCGCGCGCGCACACACACACACACACACACACACACACGCTGTGTTTAACGCTGTTATGGATGAAGAGGCTGCGCTTGTTTACAGTCCTGCAGCCTCTACCCGAGCCCGAGCGACCCGCTATAATGCTCTATAACCCTCCATAACCTGCTATACTGCTCTATAGCGCGCTATAACCGCGCCAGGAGAGCGAGGCTGAGTGTGAGAGCCGCCGAGAGCAGCGAGTGTTCGGCGGGGTCGCGGTGTTTATGAGTCGGTTGTGCCACAGGCGGGATCTCGGCTCACCTGACAGAACTCATAGCAGTACTGCGACGCGCGCTCGTCCGGGGCGTCCTGGCTGGCGTTGAGAGCCGCTGCTATCTCCTCCAGGCGCGTTGCGAGCGCGTTTAACGCGTTGGAAGGGTCGCTCCGCTCGCTGCGGTCCTGCTCGGCCTCCTCGTCCGCCATCTTCATTTACAATTCCGCCGCGTACGCACAGCGCGTCACGTGACGCCAAATCACTGTGCGTGCTGACGTACGGGCAGGTCACATGACCCCGCGCTCCAAATCTCAGATTTCTCTTACATACAAAATGATATAAATATATATAAATATACATTAACCGACGCTTCATATGATAGGAAAACAGCTGAATGGTGAAGTATAGCTAACAGGCTATGTTTGAATATTAATGGAAGGAAAGAATAACGTAAGGAACAATAGAGAAAATGCATGTCGGAAACATCAAAATACATTCAGGAATAAAAAAAACCCGGGACTGTACCAGGATATTAGGATTTTAGTTCATTTATTTTTATTTGAATCATAATATGTGATTTTAAAAGTCCTGGTTTGGATGATAATGCGAGGAATGGCGCCCAGTAAGCCTGTTTCTCCATTTTTAAACATCATTTGAGCTCTTTTATAATGTAGTGCTGTCAAAACCACTGATCCCATCCGTGTGTTTACATATGTGTGTGTGTGTGTGTGTGTGTGTGTGTGTGTGTGTGTGTGTGTGTGTGTGTGTGTGTGTGTGTGTGTGTGTGTGTGTGTGTGTGTGTGTGTGTGTAATGTACAGTTATTACACGCAGACATGTACAGGGGGAATTCAGGGGCATTGGGACATTTTTCAAGTCATGTTAATGGAAAAAAACTCCCAATCACTCTGAATTCACTTTGTATATTCACCTATATATATACATGCAAATATTTCATAAATATATACATGAATGAGTGTCTACTTATACATTACATATACATTTTTGATGCGATTAGTGGATTTGACAGCACAACAGCAACCCTTTTCATCAGCTTTATTAATATAGCCGGTCTGATGGTATTGTGATATGATCCTAAAGCACAGAATTCATACACACTGAGAATAAAGACTCCTGATGCCATGCCCGAGCGGATTCTGTCAGTGAGAGTCCTGTTAGTCCAGCAGGAATGAACACACCACGCTTTATTTCAAACATTACAGAGGGAAACACCTGGAGTATTAATATCTGAATATTTCTGCATAAATGATGAGTTTACTGGGTCAGTCGTGTCAGTGCATGAGTTCAGATTCACATGTCCAGTTCTGGGAAAGGAAAACTCGTGTGATTTCTATCTTTAATTCTACATTAATAATAAACAACATTTTAAAATAATAGAATAGAAAATGGTAGTTATATTTCACATTTTTACTGTAGTTGTCTTACATTAAAAATCTATTATTCCAAATGTTTGCATGCTTTAGCCACAACTCCCTGTGTGTGTGTGTGTGTGTGTGTGTGTGTGTGTGTGTGTGTGTGTGTGTGTGTGTGTGTGTGTGTGTGTGTGTGTGTGTGTGCCTCACGAGGGCAGCACTGCAGCGTCTCAGGATGGATCTCTGCTAAGCACACTCTTCTTACTCAGGCATGCTGTCTCGTTTCCAGTCTGAATATCTAACAGTTCTTAACTCAAGATGCATTCACTAGATCAGTAAACGACTGGAGATATGTTTCCTTGTTTTCTTAAAAATAAAATCTAAAAGAAGTGAGTTTGTGATTATAATCAACAGGGGTTAAATCAGGTTATTCTCCTCACTCCATTGGCAGATCATTTCGCCTGTTTTAAGATAAACTCACTTCATTTAGATTTTATTTTTAAGAAAACAAGAAAACATATCTCCTGTCGTTTTACTGATCTAGTGAACGCATCTTGAGTTAAGAATATTGAGATATTTAGACTGGAAACGAGACAGCATGCCTGAGTAAGAGGAGTGTGTTTAGCGGTGCTGTTGTGGAAGTGACGGCTTGCTCTGTATACTGTAAACCCCAGTCTGCATCATAGTTAAACCAGTCCCTCTTGGTGAGCAGTTGGATATTTCTATTGCATTTGAGTTTAATGAACATGTCCTTAAATTTCAGGAACTCAAGTTTTGTCCATTTTCTTTGTGATGATGATGATGATGATGATGATGATGATGATGATGATGATGATGATGATGATGATGATCAGGGATGTACAGTACGGGACATTTGAGGAGCCAGCCGTAACAGCCTCACTGCAAACATGCTCTTCTTCCTCAGTATTTTTGTCTTGTTTCGAGTCCAAACATCTAAACATTCTTAAAACAAGAAGTATTTACTAGACAAGCTAAAGTAA
The DNA here is from genome assembly GCF_024679245.1 of Pseudorasbora parva. NCBI lineage: Eukaryota > Metazoa > Chordata > Actinopteri > Cypriniformes > Gobionidae > Pseudorasbora > Pseudorasbora parva. The sequence goes on from NC_090186.1 coordinate 427,093, forward strand.
TTGTCTTGTTTTGGGGAAAAATAACTCAAAAGTAAGAGAGTTTTGCTTAAAATAAGATAAATAATCTTGATGTAAGAATTGTTAGCTGTTTGGACCGGAGATAAGACAGCATGCCTGAGTCAGAAGAGTGTGTTTAGCGGTGTGGATCTGGCCCAATCACGGTCATGTGACACCTTCTTTATTAACACACTCGAGGGTTCATTTCCTGATGTTGTTCTACACAGGCTTGTGGATCGCACTGAACTCTAAATACTGAATAAGTGAACTCATATAATTTGATTGCAGTAAGTCTTGGGAGCGAGGCCGGGTTCCCATCAGGCACCTCAGCTCAGACTGACGGTGACGGATTGACTACAGTATTATGATGTTCAGCTCGGTGTGGCTTGTGTGAGGTTTGGGCTATGGCGTTATAAATGTGTCCTGTCTCCTGTCATCTGTTAGAGGTCAAGAACTGCTGCACGCCGTATCTGACATCCCTCCAAAAACATGCCAGGGGATGTCCTGCAAGTGTTTATTCCAGCAGAGTTCCCCAGACCACCGCTCTATATCTCTGTTTCCATCCAGAACACATGCCCATACCCCGATGGAAACACATTCAGCAACTCAGTCCCTGAGGCGCAACAACATCACACATCATGACGTTTCCTCAGCAGACCAACCGGCACACAATCTCAAATTCAGGTTTGGTCAAAATCAACAACACCACTGCAATAACATGATCAATAAAGCTCATGGACAATAATCCTCCTCCACGTCAGCCGCAGTGCATGATGGGAGCTGAAGCCCTGTTGAGCTGTAGCGTTTCCACCTGACTCTGAGAGTAATAATGCTGAGCTATGTGGGATTAGAAATAACGATAGCATTGGGGTTGAAGGTTTGACATATTGCATAAATACTGTTTTATGATTACTACCATACAGTGGTTTTCAGGTTCAAATTGTGTATAATGCCTAACGTGACTGTGATATATAAGTTACTAATTCTGGGCTATTGCGATTGGCCATTGGGCTAGATTTGGGCTATTGGCCATTGGGCTAGATTTGGGCTATTGGCCATTGGGCTAGATTTGGGCTATTGGCCATTGGGCTAGATTTGGGCTATTGGCCATTGGGCTAGATTTGGGCTATTGGCCATTGGGCTAGATTTGGGCTATTGGCCATTGGGCTAGATTTGGGCTATTGGCCATTGGGCTAGATTTGGGCTATTGCGATTGGCCATTGGGCTAGATTTGGGCTATTGCGATTGGCCATTGGGCTAGATTTGGGCTATTGCGATTGGCCATTGGGCTAGATTTGGGCTATTGGCCATTGGGCTAGATTTGGGCTATTGGCCATTGGGCTAGATTTGGGCTATTGGCCATTGGGCTAGATTTGGGCTATTGGCCATTGGGCTAGATTTGGGCTATTGCGATTGGCCATTGGGCTAGATTTGGGCTTTGGCCATTGGGCTAGATTTGGGCTATTGCGATTGGCCATTGGGCTAGATTTGGGCTTTGGCCATTGGGCTAGATTTGGGCTATTGCGATTGGCCATTGGGCTAGATTTGGGCTATTGGCCATTGGGCTAGATTTGGGCTATTGCGATTGGCCATTGGGCTAGATTTGGGCTATTGGCCATTGGGCTAGATTTGGGCTATTGGCCATTGGGCTAGATTTGGGCTATTGGCCATTGGGCTAGATTTGGGCTATTGGCCATTGGGCTAGATTTGGGCTATTGGCCATTGGGCTAGATTTGGGCGATTGGCCATTGGGCTAGATTTGGGCTATTGGCCATTGGGCTAGATTTGGGCTATTGGCCATTGGGCTAGATTTGGGCTATTGCGATTGGCCATTGGGCTAGATTTGGGCTTTGGCCATTGGGCTAGATTTGGGCTATTGCGATTGGCCATTGGGCTAGATTTGGGCTTTGGCCATTGGGCTAGATTTGGGCTATTGCGATTGGCCATTGGGCTAGATTTGGGCTATTGGCCATTGGGCTAGATTTGGGCTATTGGCCATTGGGCTAGATTTGGGCTATTGGCCATTGGGCTAGATTTGGGCTATTGGCCATTGGGCTAGATTTGGGCTATTGCGATTGGCCATTGGCCTGGAGTAGACCTGGTAACTCTGCATGTAACCCAAACAGTTGTTCATCAATTTAAAAGTTTAGTCAACATCCTGGGGTTTACAGTGTACTAGATTTACACGCATTGTGATTTGTCTCTCAGTGTACTGTTGATGTTGCACTACACAGATCTAACCAATCAAATGCTTCAGCCAAGAATGAGAATGAAAAAAGAGCCCATTGGTTACATACAAACACACATAACGAGCCCTTTGGATGCGTCCCACTCATACTCCCGCTTTAGTACGGTGAGCAGGAAAGTGCGCTGGGATTGTCAAGCCTGTCCACGTCGTCGCTCCGGAATCAGATGAAGATGAACTAGACAAGCAGACATTGTTATTTCCTTAAATCTCTTCCCCAGGACCCTGGATCACGCCTGCCTTCCGTACTCCTGTCACCAGCTCTAAAAGAGCTCCAGAACGTTCGGCACTGTAGTTCTGTCTCGATTCCAGTCCAAATATCTAAATATTCTCAAATCAAGATGCATTTACTAGATCAGTAAAATTACATATTTTTTATTTTGTGTAAAATAAAATCAAAATGAGTTTTTGCTTGAAACAGGCAAAATGATCTGCCAATGGGGTGAGGAGAATAATCTGATTTCTGACTGAAATCTTGTGTCTTGTTTCCGTCCCAATCAGAAATAAGATTATTCTCCTCACCCCATTGGCAGATCATTTTGCCTGTTTCAAGCAAAAACTCATTTTGATTTTATTTTACACAAAATAAAAAATATCAGTCCTTTTACTGATCTAGTAAATGCATCTTGATTTACGAATTGTTAGATATTTAGACTGGCAGAAACCAGACGAAATGACTGAGTAAGAAGAGCAGTCTATGTGTGCTCCTTACGCCTGATGAGTCTCCTGAAAGCCTGCTTGAAGTCCTCGTTGAAGCTGGTGTAGAGCAGCGGGTTGATGAGCGAGTTGACGTAGCCCAGCCAGGTGAGGGCGTCCGACACCTGAGGCGAGGGGTTCAGAAGCATCAGGCCCACCAGCAGCTCTTTCAGGAAGAAAGGCAACCAGCACAAGATGAAGGCTCCCAGAATCAAGCCTAAAATCCGCGCCGCCTTCCTCTCCCGAGACGTGCAGATCTGATTCCTCTCGTCCATGTCCTGCGCCTCCAGGTCGATGGATGGCATGCGGGTGGCGACGTGGCTCCGCTCCAGCTCCGCCGTGGGGTCCGACGTGGAGACGTCGGAGATGCAGAAGGCGTGAGTGACCCGGCAATGGTGGACCGAGTTCTGGCTATCAGTGCTCCGGCTGCTGAGGTGCCGCGAGGAGCCTCGTTTCTGGTACAGCGTTTTGGCGGCGCTATAGATGCGCGAGTACAGGATGAGGATCAGAGTCATGGGGATGTAGAAGGCTCCAAAAGTGGAGTAGATGGTGTACCCAACATGATCGTGCTCGATGATGCACTGCTGTGGGCCGCTGCCATCCCCGCGCTGACGCCAAAAAAGCGGCGGGATGGAGATGAAGATGGAGATGACCCATACGATGGCCACCATGACGGCGGCGCGGCGGGCGGTCCGCTTGCGAGCGTACTCGATGGCTTTAGTGATGGCCCAGTAGCGGTCCAGCGCGATCACACACAGGTGTAAGATGGAGCAGGTGCAGCAGGTCATGTCCACGCTCAGCCACGCCTCGCACACGAACGGCCCCAGAAGCCACGCCTCGCTGGTGATGTACAGGATGCTGATCGGCATCACCAGCACCGACACCAGGAAGTCCGTGACGGCCAGGGAGCAGATGAGGTAGTTTGCTGGGAGGTGGAGCTTCTTGGTGTTGCAGATGGCGGCGATGACGGCACCATTCACCACGGCTGTCAGCCCAGTAAGCAGCGCTAGCAGAGCCACCACCACGACCCGCTCCGACATGGCCTCCGCCTGGACCGCCGCTCCTGGTGCCCCGGTGGAGTTGGTGCTGTTGGCCAGAACACCGCCGCTTTCTCCCAGATAACGCTCCATCTCCATCCCGAATCCGGAGAACGGCTCCGCTCCAGGACTACAGCCCCTGAGCTGGATCCGTGACGGCCTGTCAAACACACAGGTCATCAGTTAGCATGGCTTTTTAAATCAGATTTACCACTGCAGAAATGCTCTTACTTAGTATTTTTGTCTTGTTTTAAGTCCAAATATCTAAAAATGGTTACATTAAAGGGTTACTTCAGCGATTCGCACATGGCTTAGTATCAGGAGAAACCCTGGAGTATATTTAAAGGATCGTGCTCCCCCATCATATCCCCCTGAGACGAGAGATTTATGCATTTTGTTTCTGGAAATATTCAAATTGAAGATATTTGCGTCTTTGAAGGAATGTTTGGCCAGAGGCTTAAGACTACAGCCAGCAGAGGGAGCCATCTCCTCACACTGCAAAACACGCTCTTCTCACTCAGTATTTCTGTCTCGTTTCCAGTCCAAACATCTAAACATTATCACATTAAGAAACATTTACTAGACAAGGAAAAGTTATTGTCTTGTTTTGGGGAAAATAACTCAAAATGAAGAGAGTTTTTGCTTAAAATAAGATAAATAATCTGCCAATGGGGTGAGAAAAATAATCTTAAAACAGCTTTATTTTGCTAATGAGACTGTTATTTACTAATCAATGGTTCTCTGCAAGGACTGGTCATGTTACCTTTTTAAATGTCTTGGATTTTGAGTATTATATACATATTCCTGATGAAGGTCATGAGGAACGCTGCTAATAAAAAGTTTCAGATTTGTGCAAGTATTGAGTGTGTGGGATTTCCTTTTGCTTGATTATGGAGATTTCTGGAACAGGGTATCCTTCGTCCTACACACCTAACTATTAGCTACAGGTGTGCGGTGCTAATTGTGCTCTAAAGCCGCGTTTAGACCGCAGGAACTTTACCCAGGAACCAGGAACTGTGGGTGGTACTCTGTGTGTTTAGACCGCAGGAACCAGGGTCTAAATGAAGTTCCGGGTAAATATTTCCCCCTCCAAACGGCCCTGCTCGCGAGGCAAAGCTTTTTTTTCGAAGTTCAGGAACTTTTGAGGGCGGGACTTGGGCGATGGACATGCTGATTGGTTGAGCTCACGCAGACTATTATTTCAACCGGCATTTTTAAAAGTCTTTTGCGAGGTTCGGTCTACGTTCAGTAAATATCAGTCTTGCTCTCTGTCTGATGGCGCGCGTTCGTCTCAGCCATCTCACGTGCAATGTCCGTAATACCTGATAATAATATACATTGTCATTTTAAATCTAGCTCTACAAGCTTTCTGAATATGCTGCTGAATCTGCATATTAGTGCTCTTTTCTGTCGTTGTTAATCACCTCTTTAGTAAACCGATACATAACCAGCAAAAGCAGCACAGCTTGAATCTCTTCCACACTCGTTATTCATTTTTTTTCACCATGTAAACGGCCTGACCGATTACTTTTAAGTGTGTGTCCTTACATGACGTGACAGCGCGCGCCGCGCTCATGTTGACAAGAGAGGAAAGCTCATTTTTCTGAGGGGTAAACTTTTTATTTGGTAAGTTATGAAGATAATGTTGGAGGAATGACACAGCGTATACTGCCCCGGGCAGTTTGGGTGCAGAACACCAGCAGAACTAAAGAGTGAGAAACGGAGAGAGTGTTAATAAACTCACCCGGTCATCACAGGTGAGCTGCAGTTCCCTTCCTCACACACACACACGCGCACACACACGCGCACACACACACACACACACACACACACACACACACACACACACACACACGTCCCAGTACAATCACACTAATGATAAAGACATGAATGAGCAATCACACAGCGCTAGCCCTGTAATTTCCCAGGTTTGATTGACAGGCTGGCCGGTCCCTAGAGGTCAGAGGTCACTGTGAAATCATGGAGAAGAGGTTCGAGCTTCACAATACCCAATCACCTGTGCTCTGCGTGCGAGCCGAGTTTGCGTAGGCCGGCTCATTACAGGCAGTGTTGAGATGTTTGTAAAGCATCTGTCGTCACACGGATGGAGCCCAGACTCGACACAATCCCAGGAATCACAGCAAGAACACACTTCATTACAGGCTGACGGATTAACTGTGGCCTCCGCACCGCACGGCAAATACAAGACAGGTCTTTGATATGTTCAATTCAGTGTCAGTCTAAAACGAAACGCATCTCCTGCATTCTGCCTTATTGAGACGGTTCAAGAGTTGATAAACACGGACAACGCTTCAAAACACGAGACAGTGTGACGGAGTATTTCTGCCAAACACACTCCTTCAGGATTCAGTTTCAGAAAGTTTCTCCGAGGTTTGGGCCGGTATGACGTCATAAAGGGCGGAACTCCTTATATGGGCGCGCGTATACACACACGCACACACACACACACACACACACACACACACACACACACACACACACACACACACACACACACACACACACACACGCGCACACACACACACGCACACACACACACACACACACACACACACACACACACACACACACTTGCAGAACTCCGGAAACACAAACTGCATCCCCTGTCCCCTCAATGCTGGGTTATTTGGGAAGCTGAACAAGCTGATCTTTCCCACACACACACACACACACACACACACACACACACACACACACACACACACACACACACACACACACACACACACTTGCAGAACTCCGGAAACACAAACTGCATCCCCTGTCCCCTCAATGCTGGGTTATTTGGGAAGCTGAACAAGCTGATCTTTCCCACACACACACACACACACACACACACACACACACACACACACACACACACTAATCTTTGAACACATTTATTCTACACACACTGAGATGCTGTCGGTGTTCAGTGGACTCCTCATCTGCGGCGTGTGGCCAGAGCCGAACTGAATCAGGATATTTATGATAATAAAAAACTTTAACCTTGAGAATGTTGTTTGAGATAAGATCATGTGCAGGGAAATATTGAGTGGCTCTTTTGCGTGATGGCTGTTCAACGCTTCATTAAACCCACGTCTGGTTAAATAAACGAAATAAAAGAACCGAGCATGAATGCAGAGAGCCTCTCTAAGACCTTCGCTGGTGGAGCCGCATTCAACCTGACCCGCCTCTTCATCCTCATTGGCCATCAAGCGGAGCGGTGTGTGTGTGTGTGTGTGTGTGATGACAGTGGGAATGAGCTTTGGAAACTGTGTGTGTTACTGACGTGCTACATGGGGTCGTGACCTCGTGACAGTTTCTTCATTCATCCACTTGGCGGGGACAGAGACACAATCATATCTACACACCGCTAAACACACTCCTCTTCTCAGGCATGTCGTCTCGTTTCCAGACTGAATATCTCAATATTCTTAAAGATGCGTTTACCAGATCAGCAAAACGACAGGAGATATTTCACTAAAACAGACAAATCAGACAATGGCGGAGAAAGACTTAATACTTCATTAGGAAAAAACCTCCACAGTAAGGGGTCAGTCCTGATCCCTACACACACACACACTCACTAACACCACACACACACACACACACACACACACACACACACACACACACACACACACACACACACACACACTCACTAACACCACACACACAGTTTACTGATATGACGATACACACGGGCGAGTGACGCATGAACAGTTTTCCACAGAAACCATCCTGACAGCTGTAACACACACACACACACACACACACACATACACACACACACACACACACACACACACACACACACACACACACACACACAGGTGTAAGACAGAAACACACTCCGGGTTGATGCCTTGTTTAAACCTTCATTGTGGAAGTGGATGAATGATTAAACTGGTCAGTCTGTTTATTCTTTATGCACTTGAGCTCTTATTCACACACTCATCATTACAGCCTTCCTCTGGAATCAGGGTTTAAAATCAAATCTCATGATGTGGTTTATTATTTCTGTGGCGCTTTTGACCAGAAGACACTCAGACACACACACACACACACACACACACACACACACACACACACACACACACACACCTGCTGTGGGCAGTGATTATTGAAGGCTCTATGTAAGGCATTTGTCACTGCTGGAAGTGTTGCGTACGATCGGCAGACGGACAGTAGATCATGAATCAGACACTGCGAGCCCACACACACATTCACACACACATTCACACACACATTCACACACACACATTCACACACTCACATTCATTATTCAGCTCTGGGTTAAACACAGAGATCTGCTTTATAAAGCTTTATAAACCACAGACGCACTAAATCTCCCACGTGTGTGTGTGTGTGTGTGTGTGTGTGTGTGTGTGTGTGTGTGTGTGTGTGTGTGTGTGTGTGTGTGTGTGTGTGTGTGTGTGTGTGTGTGTGATGGGTAGGTTTAGGGGCAGTGTAGGGGGATAGGATGTCCAGTTTGTACAGTATGAAACGCATTACGCCTATGGAAAGTCCCCATAAAACATGGAAACACGACATATGTGTGTGTGTGTGTGTGTGTGTGTGTGTGTGTGTGTGTGTCCGGTGTCATGGGTTCAGACTGATGAGAAGACTCGGAGAACTCCTCACCCCGCTCCGTTAATGAACACATTTAGAGACGTGAACACACTCTTACTTCACTGTAAGGCATATTGCTGGTTTAACTTAAAATCAATTTTAATTTCAATGAACTCAACATTTTGAGTTAATGTAATGAAGGAGATTGTTTGGTAACCCTTTACCTGAAGAGTGCACTGATATCATTAACTAACGCTTCACTAATGCCCAGACTTCAGCGCTTCAGCACAGCATTCTGGGAAGGCAGCGCTGCATTTGAACCGATTTGAACGCAGAAATGACGGGAAGCTTCACAACATCGCTTCAGTCGCGTCGCAAAGTGGATCTCCACGGTCACTGCTGTCAGGACTTCACCAAATCATACCAAAGAAGTGTGTTTCTGACGGAGCGGTCCCAGCGATAAAGGTTCGGTCCTGCTTTGGAAGCAGCCGGTGAGTTAAACTGCTTCAGATGTCTGTGCTGTCGGCTATCGTCGCGTGAGTAAACATCAGTAAACGACACGATCGCGTGCTTCGTCAGTCAGATGCGCTAACGGACTCCATTGCTGTTCTCTGTATAACGTTACACTAGTCTGACGTGCTAAACCGTTCTGCTACTGCTAAGGTCTAGTCGCATACAATAGTCCATAAACCGAATCATGTCCTCATAAACTGCGAGTAAACACACACAAATGTGGAGAGGCCACTAAATACAGTCCATACCACAGAGACGGACGTCCTGCTGCTGCTGCTTCTCCTGTTCAGTTTATTTCAGCCTCCGGATGATTCTGGATCATTATCTGTATTAGCTGAGATCGATAGCCATGAGTTTCTCCACGCTTGAGGACGTCACCGCTTTGTTCGCGATCGTCATTCTTTGGAATGGTTTAAGGAGCACAACAACCAGTTTCAGGCGTCGACTCGGCCTCCAGATTCCCCAGATCTCAATCCAATCGAGCATCTGTGGGATGAGCTGAACAAACAAGTCTGCACTTACAGGACTTAGAGGATCTGCTGCTAACATCTTGGTGCCCACAGCACACCTTCAGGGGTCTAGAGGAGTCCATCAGAGACGGGTCAGCACAGTATTAGTAGGCTTGGGCGGTATCCAAATTTTGATACCGTCAAACCTCCTCCCTATTTTACCTCGGTATACGGTATTACCGTGAATAATTAAAACATTATGATGTAAGGCTCAGACAGCGTCAACAAACTGTTGGCTTGGCTTATATATATATATAGGCCTATATTTTTATTTTATTTTTTACATTTGAGCCCCTGCCCCTGAGAAACTCTGCACGTTTTATGCTTACCGTTATGAGACAATTGTCAGACAATTGACTTTTTTTTTTGTGAGTCCCATGTCCACTTGATTTTTGTGGAGTTCATGCTTATTGCTTACATTGCCAGCTGTGTGACAAAAGGCTTCGGCAATATTACAGCATAGTCCGAGGGTGCGCTCGGTTTTTCATCCACGCAGCAGTGAGTGGATGGTGGTTTCGGATATGCGCCCTTAGGTTCAAGGTATTTCCATCTCTCGCGGTCATCTTTTTGTTGCACAATTTGCAAATTGCCTCGTCTGTATTTACCGTCAAAACCCAAAATACTTCCAAACTGCAGAAGTTGTGTTCTTTTTCGATAATAACTCAGTGCCCGACTCGCCGTCTTTTCCCCTCTCTCTCTCTCTCTCTTTCTCATCCACGCTGTCACAACAACGCATACACATATTTAGGCATTTAATAAATAAATAGTATTTAATATGTAAATAGTTTAATTAGTTCAACTTATTAAATATTTAATAATTAATTGTTGATCAGCAATATGTAAGTTGATCTGTTTTTTGTTTTTTTTGACGGTTTGACGGTATTGAAACTGATACCGTTGCTATTTTTAGATCCCGCGGTATACCATTTTACCGTATTACCGCCCAAGCCTAAGTATTAGTAATGATTATGTTATTCCTGATCGGTGTGTAGAGTGTTAAAGCGACAGGAACAGGACAGTTTATCGATTGCTACATTATTATGTCAGCCGAATCCACAGAATAAACCCTGAGCCGAGTGTGTGTGAGTGTGTGTGTGTGAGTGTGAGTGTGAGTGTGAGTGTGAGTGTGAGTGTGTGTGTGCGTGCGCGTGCGTGCGTGCGTGCGTGTGTGTGTGTGTCAGCTGGGCTCTTCACTGTGTCTAAGGACTGTGTTAAAGTGACCCAGGAGTGTTTAATATCGTCTTTACTTGTCTATTACAGGCGTTCGTCCTGAGGAACCCTTTCTGTGTCAGAGCTTCGTTCTGTTGGGTAAGGTACTCTAAACCCTTTACTCTCTAAAGTTACTCTAAACCCTTTACTCTCTAAAGTTACTCTAAACCCTTTACTCTCTAAAGTTACTCTAAACCCTTTACTCTCTAAAGTTACTCCAAACCCTTTACTCTCTAAAGTTACTCTAAACCCTTTACTCTCTAAAGTTACTCTAAACCCTTTACTCTCTAAAGTTACTCTAAACCCTTTACTCTCTAAAGTTACTCTAATGCATCGGTTATCTATTCATCACCATTTTATTTCTATTTTTTAAATTCTCTTTACAGCTATCTTAACTATCCTTGTTTTTATTCATTCTTACACATCTTACAATTTCTTATGTAAGGCACTCTGCAAAAAAACGCTCTTCTTACTCAGTATTTCTGTCTTGTTTCGAGTCCAAACATCTATGATGAAGTCCTCAGTAATGCACATTACTACTAATAATACATTTATGATATACTGACGGCCGGACACTTACTGAATATGGAGAATGATCTTAAAGCAGCACTAGGTAACTTTTCAACCTTCATAATATATTTTCAAGACTCTTGTGATGATACATCGACTTACAATAGGCTGAATGACACGTCTGCCATAGCCTGATGGGGTCTGTATCGTTTTTAATCGTACTTTTAAACTTCGGGTTTCGGGTCGTAACCCGAGAACAAAAAGAACTACAACATTCGACTGCTTTACGGCATATACGTCACTTCCACCAACACACACACTTCCTTACATTCAGACGTGCGAGCCCAACTGTGTTCGTCGGATAAAATAGTCATGCCCGAAGCAGCACAGACAAATAAGAAAGAAAAGGTTTTGTTGGAGGAAAGCAATAAGAGGAAAGGAGAGAGTGCTGTGATTAAAGGCCGGACGAGGATCAGCATGTGACCAGCGTTTGCTCGTCGGCGTGAGCTGAAGGAGGCGTGCCCGACCGATGCTGTCCTGCTTGTTACGGTGATTACCGACCACTCAAACACTGAACTGAAGTATCATATAGATTCTGGAAAACGCTAACCAATAGACTACTATAATGACGCTGGCTTGTAAACGTGAGCATCGTGATTATTTGGGGAGTTAGGAGTTAAAACGAAATCAGAACTGAGATGAACAGAAACTAATATTCACTGGATGGTCATAAACCTTTACACCGCTAGATGAGGAATATCACACAGGGGAGCTTTAATATCCTGATGAATGTGCCTGCGGTAAAACATCACTCCATCACTGCCTATCAGACAGCGCCACCTGGTGGAGGAAAGGTGGATCACACCTGGTTCATCATTATAGATTACCTTATCATTGTGCAAATATATATATACGTACTCTTACACACCTCGGGTCGCTAGCGACCCTATACAATTTAGACAAAAACTAGAGGAAAAAACAGGCATTTAATTATAATTCTGTTATGCTTTTCCTGTTATAATGTTTAAAATGAGTTGATTGAGGAATACTAAGAAGGTTGATGAAGAGGAGGAGGAGGAAGAGGAGGAAGAGGAGGAGGAGGAAGAGGAAGAAGAGGAGGGGGAGGAGGAAGAGGAAGAAGAGGAGGAGGAGGAGGAGGAGGAGGAAGAGGAGGAAGAGGAGAAGAGGAAGAGGAGGAGGAAGAGGAGGAGGAGGAAGAGGAAGAAGAGGAGGGGGAGGAGGAAGAGGAAGAAGAGGAGGAGGAGGAGGAGGAGGAAGAGGAGGAAGAGGAGAAGAGGAACAGGAGGAGGAGGAGGAGGAGGAGGAAGAGGAGGAAGAGGAAGAAGAGGAAGAAGAGGAGGGGGAGGAGGAAGAGGAAGAAGAGGAGGAGGAGGAGGAGGAGGAAGAGGAGGAAGAGGAGAAGAGGAAGAGGAGGAGGAAGAGGAGGAGGAGGAGAAGGAAGAGGAGGAAGAGGAGGAGGAAGATGAGGAAGAGGAAGAGGAGGAGGAGGAGGAGGAGAAGGAAGAGGAGGAGGAGAAGGAGGAGGAAGAGGAGGAAGAGGAGGGGGAGGAGGAAGAGGATGAAGAAGTTGAAGAAGAGGAGAGGGAGGAGGAGGAAGAGGAGAGGGAGGAGGAGGAAGAGGAGGAGGAGGAAGAGGAAGAGGAGGAGGGTAGTGGATGAGGTCTCGGGTCGCTAATGACCAGAGGTGTGCGTTTAAGGGTTAATCCTAAAAGCTTACATACTGCGCCTTAACAGCCAGAACACGACGCGACGCGACGCTCCGTCAGAACAGCACTGAGCGCGCTTATTCCTCTTTTCGCGCCTTTAATCGTCAGATGGTGATGAGTGTCATGACAACCGCAGATCAGAGGTCACTCAAACTCTCCCCAAGCGCGCGCATGAACTCTCCGTGCCTAACACGCGAATGTCTGAGGAAAGTCTCCGCACACACACTTTATAATCACAGCTCGCGCCTCCTCGGGTCTATCCCAGTCTCATCGCATCGGGAGAACAGCAGAAGTTCCCTCACCTGCATGTCGAGTCCGCGCGCTCCTCTAAAGACGATCACATATCCATCATCCGTGCGCGCGTCCGTGTGTGTCAGGTGCGCGTCTACGAGTCTCGCGCACACACCTGTGCAGATGCCATCCTCATCCTCATCCTCTTCCTCATCACCTGTCCGCGCGCGACGCCGTGAGCGCGATGTGAACCGCAGAGGCTCCTCACATCCCATCAGCTGGGAACCATGGAGACGGGCAACACGTCATGATGCTGATGATTATCTGTGTGTGTGTGTGTGTGTGCGCGCGCGCGCTGATACGGCACATTAATTACTGTAAACGCACTCATTATGTGCATAATGATCAACGACACCGCGCGCTTCCAAACGAAACAAACATGTCGTCTCGTTTCCAGTCCAAATATCTAACAGTTCCTAACTCAAGATGCGTTCACTAGATCAGCAAACGACAGGAGATATGTTTTCTTGTTTAGTTGAAAATCAAATCTAACTGAAGTGAGTTTATCCTCAAACAGGTGAAATGATCTGCCAATGGGTGAGGAGAATAATCTGATTTCTGATTATAATCTTGTGTCTTGTTTTCGTCCCGAACAGAAATCAGATTATTCTCCTCACCCATTGGCTGATCATTTCACCTGTTTGAGGATAAACTCATTATGATGAAGTTTGAGGAAATATCCGAGCTCGCTATCTTTGTCACTTCTTTCAGTTTTTTGAACATTGCTGGGGTGTGACGGAAACATCGACCCGGCTCTGAGACCGATCCCCTCCCCGTGAGCTCCAGTGGCAGGACCGCGGCGGACTGGGGTCCTGACACTCATTACAGCCGGCTGTGGAATTGCCTGATTTAATATCTATAGTTAATAACATGATCAAATAGACACTAAAGCCTGAGGGATGTATTAATATTAGTTTTCTTCTCTTCTAATGTGGTAATGTATTGACCCATGTCTGAGACAGTCAATAGGACAAGCTGGAGATGTAGCTCAGAAATGTGGCATAAATCTGCTCGGCTTGTCAGAAATGGAACAGCTGAATAATAAACTGAGAATTATCACTCTCTCTCGTCATTGAAAGCTATCAATGCGTCTCGGACTTATTAAAAACTAAGGTTTATGCATAATTAATATTCATTGTTGCAAATATCGCACCTCACAAAAGCGCCATTATTTATATTCCTCTGTTCTGTGTGCTTTAATTAAGCCTGCTGTGCTCTTAAGGAAGCGCTTTGATTTAGATTGAATGCAGAATAATCTCAGCTGTCAAAAGCCCCGGGAGCAGTTTAAAACAGAAAAGGGCCAATGCAATTACCAGTGTGAGAGAAAAAACGGCCAAATCTGCGGCTTAAAGGCATCATAATGACAAGTGTAATTATAAGAACATGTTTAGATTCGCAGATGCTTCATTATTGTTCAACAAACCTGCTCCATCTGTGTGTTCTGCACTGAGATACTGCCGCATTGTTATCTGTGTTCATCACGTCCTGCTAATGCGTCTCATTCTGTGTATAGCTGAGGTACAGTGTAATAATCCCACCCATAATCCCCCCTCCACCAAACTTTACACTTTCATGCTGTGTATAGCTGAGGAACAGTGTAAAAATACCCCATAACCCCCCCTCCACCAAACTTTACATTTACTTTAATCCTGTGTATAGCTGAGGTACAGTCTAAAAAAACCCACAACCCCCCCTCCACCAAACTTTATACTTACTTTCATTCTGTGTATAGCTGAGGTAGTCTAATAACCCCCCTTCCACCAAACTTTATACTTACTTTCATTCTGTGTATAGCTGAGGTACAGTGTAATAACCCCCCCCCTCCACCAAACTTTACACTTTAATTATGTGTAAAGCTGATGTACTTCTAGATGTAAGTGGTTTTCCAGTCCTCTAAAGTTTATCAAAGTAGACTTAGCAGGCCTTTTAAACCCTTTCTTTAGTGTGTTTTATACACTGTATCACCAAAAGTGTTGTGCAGCCTCTACACACATGATCTTCCCATTGTTAATCCGTAGGGTTTAATATGGAGTCGGCCCACCCTCTCTAACAGCTCCAGCTCTTCTGGGAAGGCTTTCCTCAAGGTTTAGGAGTGTGTTTATGGGGATTATTGCCCATTCTTCTAGAAGCTCATTGTGCACTGGAGCGCAGTCATGCTGGGACAGGAAGGGGCCGTCCACAAACTGATCCCACAAAGACTGGAGTATGAAATTGTCCAAAATGTCTTGGTGAAGCATTAAGAGTTCCTTTGACTGGAACTAAGAGGTCAAGCCCTGAAAAAACAACCCCACCCCATAACCCCCCCTCCCTCCACCAAACTTTACACTTGGCACAGTGCAGTCAGGCAAGTCCCGTTCTCCTGGCGACGGCCAAACCCAGACTCGTCCATGGGATTGTCAGACTGAAGCGTGATTGGTCGCTCAGAGAACACGTCTCACTGCTCTAGAGTCCAGGGGTGGCTGCTTTACTCCACTGCATCCCACGCTTTGCATTGCTCTTGGTGATGTAAGGCTTGGATGAGCTGCTCGGCCATGGAAACCCATTCCATGAAGCTCTCTCCGCTGTTCTTGAGCTCATCTGAAGGCCACAGAAGTCTGGAGGTCTGGAGCTGTTGACTCTACAGAAAGTTGGAGACTTCTGCGCACTGTGACCCTCAGCATGTGCTGACCCCGCTCTGGGATTTAACACTTCGTGGCTGAGTTGCTGTTGTTCCCAATGGCTTCCTCTTTGTTCTAATCCCACTAACAGTTGAGCGTGGAATATTTAGTAGTGAGGAAATGTCAATACTTCTGGCAATCCCGTGTGTATGTTTGTGCATGTAAAGAATCTGCAACAGCATCATTTAAACTGCATAAAATAATAACTGCATGGTCATTC
Organism: Pseudorasbora parva; assembly: GCF_024679245.1. NCBI lineage: Eukaryota > Metazoa > Chordata > Actinopteri > Cypriniformes > Gobionidae > Pseudorasbora > Pseudorasbora parva. Next base: position 443,279 of record NC_090186.1, read on the forward strand.
GTGGCATTCAGCATTAAAATATTTCCTGAATAATGACCATTAACCATGGCAACACAACATACGTGCTGGCTCAGGCAAGCGGATGGCTAAGCTTTAGCAGTGTGTGTTACGGCTCTTAATGCTCATTCTTACTGGAGTAATTATTCATGAGGTTCAACACCTGATCACTCTTCTCTCTACAGTGTTTTGCTATAATTATGTATTTGAGAGAGTTTTATCAAACTCCCTGTGCCACCTCAGGTCTATATATATATATAAGCATAAACACTCGTCACATTATAAACCTGTAGAAAGGCGGCTGTGTGTATAGCTGTAATTTTCTATGCTGTAGTGTATGAGGGCAGGACCGATCTCTGAATATGCTGTTAATCCATCATTAAATCAACAGCAGCCCACACACACTGTCAATCACACTCTCACACACACACACTGTTAATCACACTCACTCACACACACACACATCTTTAAGGACGACACCTCGGGAGACTCTAGAACTGCTTTTTATATCTGTGATATCATAAGAGCGGATGAGTGTCAATCTAAAGTCTACACTGAAGATGAGGAGCCTGTGAAGAATCAGCTTTCATATAGCCATACACACACACACACACACACACACACACACACACACACACACACACACACACACACACACACACACTATAGTGTCAGGGTCCTCTCAGTGTAGGTCTATGGGTTCAACAAGAGACAAACAGTCATACAACAAACACACACTCTCATATCGACATCAGATACACACACTCATATCGACATCAGATACACACACTCGTATCGACATCAGATACACACACTCGTATCGACATCAGATACACACACTCGTATCGATATCAGATACACACAGACATCAGATACACACACTCGTATCGACATCAGATACACACACTCGTATCGACATCAGATACACACACTCATATCGATATCAGATACACACAGACATCAGATACACACACTCGTATCGACATCAGATACACACACTTGTATCGATATCAGATACACACAGACATCAGATACACACACTCGTATCGACATCAGATACACACACTCGTATCGACATCAGATACACACACTCGTATCGACATCAGATACACACACTCGTATCGACATCAGATACACACACTCGTATCGACATCAGATACACACACTCGTATCGACATCAGATACACACACACTCGTATCGACATCAGATACACACACACTCGTATCGACATCAGACACACACTCGTATCGATATCAGATACACACAGACATCAGATACACACACTCGTATCGACATCAGATACACACACTCGTATCGACATCAGATACACACACTCGTATCGACATCAGATACACACACACTCGTATCGACATCAGACACACACACTCATATCGACATCAGATACATACACTCGTATCGACATCAGATACACACACTCGTATCGACATCAGATACACACACTTGTATCGATATCAGATACACACAGACATCAGATACACACACTCGTATCGACATCAGATACACACACTCGTATCGACATCAGATACACACACTCGTATCGACATCAGATACACACACTCGTATCGACATCAGATACACACACTCGTATCGACATCAGATACACACACTCGTATCGACATCAGATACACACACTCGTATCGACATCAGATACACACACACTCGTATCGACATCAGACACACACACTCATATCGACATCAGACACACACTCGTATCGATATCAGATACACACAGACATCAGATACACACACTCGTATCGACATCAGATACACACACTCGTATCGACATCAGATACACACACTCGTATCGACATCAGATACACACACACTCGTATCGACATCAGATACACACACACTCATATCGACATCAGATACATACACTCGTATCGACATCAGATACACACACTCGTATCGACATCAGATACACACACTCGTATCGACATCAGATACACACACTCATATCGACATCAGATACACACACACTCGTATCGACATCAGACACACACACTCATATCGACATCAGATACACACAGACATCAGATACACACACTCGTATCGACATCAGATACACACACTCGTATCGACATCAGATACACACACTCGTATCGACATCAGACACACACACTCGTATCGACATCAGATACACACACTCGTATCGATATCAGATACACACACTCGTATCGACATCAGATACACACACTCGTATCGACATCAGATACACACACTCGTATCGATATCAGATACACACAGACATCAGATACACACACTCGTATCGACATCAGATACACACACTCGTATCGACATCAGATACACACACTCATATCGATATCAGATACACACAGACATCAGATACACACACTCGTATCGACATCAGATACACACACTCGTATCGACATCAGATACACACACTCATATCGATATCAGATACACACAGACATCAGATACACACACTCGTATCGACATCAGATACACACACTCGTATCGATATCAGATACACACACTCGTATCGACATCAGATACACACACTCGTATCGACATCAGATACACACACTCGTATCGATATCAGATACACACACACTCGTATCGACATCAGACACACACACTCATATCGACATCAGATACACACACTCGTATCGACATCAGATACACACACTCGTATCGACATCAGATACACACACTCATATCGATATCAGATACACACAGACATCAGATACACACACTCGTATCGACATCAGATACACACACTCGTATCGACATCAGATACACACACTTGTATCGATATCAGATACACACAGACATCAGATACACACACTCGTATCGACATCAGATACACACACTCGTATCGACATCAGATACACACACTCGTATCGACATCAGATACACACAGACATCAGATACACACAGACATCAGATACACACAGACATCAGATACACACAGACATCAGATACACACACTCGTATCGACATCAGATACACACAGACATCAGATACACACACTCGTATCGACATTAGATACACACACTCGTATCAGCATCAGATACACACACTCGTATCGACATCAGATACACACACTCGTATCGACATCAGATACACACACTCGTATCGACATCAGATACACACACACTCGTATCGACATCAGACACACACACTCATATCGACATCAGATACACACACTCGTATCGATATCAGATACACACAGACATCAGATACACACACTCGTATCGACATCAGATACACACACTCGTATCGACATCAGATACACACACTCGTATCGACATCAGATACACACACACTCGTATCGACATCAGACACACACACTCATATCGACATCAGATACATACACTCGTATCGACATCAGATACACACACTCGTATCGACATCAGATACACACACTCGTATCGACATCAGATACACACACTCGTATCGACATCAGATACACACACACTCGTATCGACATCAGACACACACACTCATATCGACATCAGATACACACACTCGTATCGACATCAGATACACACACTCGTATCGACATCAGATACACACACACTCGTATCGACATCAGACACACACACTCATATCGACATCAGACACACACACTCGTATCGATATCAGATACACACAGACATCAGATACACACACTCGTATCGACATCAGATACACACACTCGTATCGACATCAGATACACACACTCGTATCGACATCAGATACACACACACTCGTATCGACATCAGACACACACACTCATATCGACATCAGATACATACACTCGTATCGACATCAGATACACACACTCGTATCGACATCAGATACACACACTCGTATCGACATCAGATACACACACTCGTATCGACATCAGATACACACACACTCGTATCGACATCAGACACACACACTCATATCGACATCAGATACACACAGACATCAGATACACACACTCGTATCGACATCAGATACACACACTCGTATCGACATCAGATACACACACTCGTATCGACATCAGATACACACACTCGTATCGACATCAGACACACACACACTCGTATCGACATCAGACACACACACACTCGTATCGACATCAGACACACACACACACTCGTATCGACATCAGACACACACACACTCGTATCGACATCAGACACACACACTCGTATCGACATCAGACACACACACTCATATCGACATCAGACACACACACTCATATCGACATCAGACACACACACTCATATCGACATCAGACACACACACTCATATCGACATCAGACACACACACTCATATCGACATCAGACACACACACTCATATCGACATCAGACACACACACTCATATCGACATCAGACACACACACTCGCATCGACATCAGATACACACACACTCGCATCGACATCAGATACACACACACTCGCATCGACATCAGATACACACACACTCGCATCGACATCAGATACACACACACTCGCATCGACATCAGATACACACACACTCATATCGACATCATATACACACACACTCATATCGACATCAGATACACACACACTCATATCGACATCAGATACACACACACTCATATCGACATCAGATACACACACACTCATATCGACATCAGATACACACACACTCATATCGACATCAGATACACACACACTCATATCGACATCAGATACACACACACTCATATCGACATCAGATACACACACACTCATATCGACATCAGATACACACACACTCATATCGACATCAGATACACACACACTCATATCGACATCAGACACACACACACATATCGACATCAGACACACACACACATATCGACATCAGATACACACACACTCGCATCGACATCAGATACACACACACTCATATCGACATCAGATACACACACACTCGCATCGACATCAGATACACACACACTCGCATCGACATCAGATACACACACACTCGCATCGACATCAGACACACACACACTCGCATCGACATCAGATACACACACACTCGCATCGACATCAGACACACACACTCATACATTGAATATTTTGTAAAGCTGAACTCCGTTAAATTAAGTTCTGATCGCTTTATTGGCACGACTAGAGCACATTCTGCCAAAGCATTCAAACGACATGTCTGATCCCTAACATGACACTCAGCCTGTGTGTGACTAATGAGGGCGTATGTAAACACACACACACACACACACACACACACACAGGCGTGCTGGCAGAGCTGCTGTCATGTCACATTTGCGCTGTGCGACTCTGGGGGGAAAACAGCGAGACTCTACAGCTAGAGCTTCAGTCTCTCTCTCTCACACACACACACACACACACACACACACACACACACACACACACACACACACACACACACACACACACACACACACACACACACACACACACACACACACACACTCCTGTAGGATTATTAGGAACACCTGTTCAATTCAATCAGCCAATCACATGGCAGTTCTTCAGTGCATTAGGGGTGTGGTCCTGGTCAAGACAATCTCCTGAACTCCACACTGAATGTCAGAATGGGAAAGAAAGGTGATTTAAGCTGTTTTGAGCGTGGCATGGTTGTTGGTGCCAGACGGGCCGGTCTGAGTATTTCACAATCTGCTCAGGTACTGGGATTTACACACACAACCATTTCTAGGGTTTACAAAGAATGGTGTGAAAAGGGAAGAGCATCCAGTCTGCAGCAGTCCTGTGGGAGAAAATGCCTTGTTGATGCTCGAGGTCAGAGGAGAATGGGCCGACTGATTCAAGCTGATAGAAGAGCAACTTTGACTGAAATAACCACTCGTTACAACCGAGGTGTGCAGCAAAGCATTTGTGAAGCCACAACACACACAACCTTGAGGCGGATGGGCTACACCAGCAGAAGACCCCACCGGGGACCACTCATCTCCACTACAAATAGGAAAAAGAGGCGACAATTTGCACAAGCTCACCAAAATTGGACAGTTGAAGACTGGAGAAATGTTGCCTGGTCTGATGAGTCTCGATTTCTGTTGAGACATTCAGATGGTAGAGTCAGAATTTGGCGTAAACAGAATGAGAACATGGATCCATCATGCCTTGTTCCCACTGTGCAGGCTGGTGGTGGTGGTGTAATGGTGTGGGGGATGTTTTCTTGGCACACTTTAGGGCCCTTAGTGCCAATTGGGCATCGTTTAAATGCCACGGCCGACCTGAGCATTGTTTCTGACCATGTCCATCCCTTTATGACCACCATGTGCCCATCCTCTGATGGCTACTTCCAGCAGGATAATGCACCATGTCACAAAGCTCCAATCATTTCAGATTGGTTTCTTGAACATGCCAATGAGTTGACTGAACTAAAATGGCCGCCACAGTCCCCAGATCTCAACCCAATAGAGCATCTTTGGGATGTGGTGGAACGGGAGCTTCGTGCCCTGGATGTGCATCCCACAAATCTCCATCAACTGCAAGATGCTCTCCTATCAATATGGGCTGACATTTCTAAAGAATGCTTTCAGCAGCTTGTTGATCAATGCCACGGAGAATTAAGGCAGTTCTGGAGGAGAAAGGGTCAAACTTCACACTCGAGACTCAGTGAAGGTGTGTTAAACTCCATACCTGCTTGAGATGTCACACACACACCTCACAATCACGAGCCACATCAGGTCTGGATATGCACAGGGATTTGCTTCGGCTTTCCTCTCAAGCCAACACACACACACACACACACACACACACACACACACACACACACACACACACACACACACACACACACACACACACACACACACACACACACACACACACACACACACACACACTCTCTCTCCATCTCTCACCTCCACCCACCGCTCCACATAACTTCAGATGGAGGGATATTGTCCATGATGTCCAGATGGCCGCTCTCTTCTTTATTTTGCAGGTCTTTATCTGAATAGCACCCAGAAGGCTGACTCACACACACACACACACACACACACACACACATTCCCACTGCGCCGCTCAGGTCGAGCCGATCAATCTCAGAGGACATCAGCATTCAGCCAATGCTTTCACAGCCACAATCCGTCCAATAAAGCTGCACAGCGCTACCTGTCAGCCGCGGGAAGAAGAAGAAGAACGTGAAGACTCAGCAGGGCAACATTTGAGTTCGGCCATGTTGAAAATCATCAGAAGTTTAACTCCACGTGTGACCCCTCCTGTTCCACACGGATATACCTGGGCTGTCAATCGATTCATATATTTAGATCACGATTAATCGCACGATTGTCATGAGTGAACTCACAATTACATTTTCATCAGTTCTTAAATCAATGTTTCGAGTTTTTAATCCTCTCATCAACATGGGTGTGGATATGTGATGCATGCTTTACCTGCAAAAGTACATTTATTATCAGTGAAACCATACTCATTCAATTAATAATCAATAATACAGCATGAAGACTAGACATGTGTCAAAGGTCACAGATGTTTATTAAAGGACTTGTTCATGTCTCTGAAGCCTAAGCTTTAACACTCCAGAATAATCATTTAAGAATATTAATAAAGGGAGTCTTCACTCTGCCAGTTTAGTTCAGAACAGGTTCATAAGACACATTAGTAATATACGAGTAGGAATATAGCGCACAGCTCTTAAAGGGGCAACACTATCTGCTGAACTGTGTGTGTGTGTGTGTGTGTGTGTGTGCGTGTGTGTGTGTGTGTGTGTGTGTGTGTGTGCGCGCCTCGAGCACTCCCATGTGTGCAGATTATATTCTGTGTTTCTGTTGCTCACAGTTATTTAGTTTGACTTCGTAACGCTGTGGACGGACTGTAGTGTGTGCCTCACTCTTGTGAGTGTTTCATGGGGAATGTGTGTGATCTGTTTAATGTCATCGCCTCTGTGTTTCATTAACTCTAGTTAAGTGAGCGATCCTTATATTGTTTTCATCCGGACCCAACGCGATGCAGTCTATGGTTACGGTGCTCTGAGACCGGCTGCAGGTAACTGTGCCGTTACACTTGTTCAGAAAAGTAGCCCGTGTTGGTTTTAGTTCAATGAAAGGCATGAGCTGTAAGTGCTGAAGTGTTCATGATGTACCTCAGATATGAGCGAGAGGGAGCTTCAGTGTGGAAACCTGACCTGGAGGCTAATAAACGTTCAGCAGAGAGAATGTAGCTCATGTCGGCCATAACTGCACTCGTTTCAGAATAGTAATGTTAACTCTTTCCCCATTAATGTCTGCTGCTGCATCCTTTACGTCTATGGCTGATCTGAATTTCTCCAACTACGGCTACGCCACGGATCAAACTGAAATGCACGCTGCGTTAATAAAATGAGTGCCGTTAAAATGAAGTTGTGTTAACTTGTTATTAAAGTTTTAATTTTGAAAGCCCTAGTTTATAACATTTTATTACACGGCTCTGTGAAATACTTGATTCTGATTGGTCAATCGCGCATTCCAGCGGTGTGTTATTTCCAGATAACACACACCGCTCATCCGGGTACTGCGAGTTATCGTGACCGGTTCTACTTCTGTGCTTAACGCTGGCGCCATCTTGTGGCTTAAACAGCCGTGGGTTACAATGGAAGACTTCAAGGCAGGTTTCCTTTATAACGTTTTAAATATGGATATTTTTCTGACACAAACGCATCGATTGGAATCAGAAGGCTCTATTAACCCATCGGAGTCGTGTGGAGCACGTTATTTGACGGACAGCTGCATTTAATGGACTTCAGAAACAGCTCCAACTACTGCTGGGATTAACGTTAGCCTGGACTTTTTAAATATAACTCTGATTGTATTTGTCTGACAGAAGAATGTCATAAACACCTATAATGACCTGAGGGTGAGTAAATCATAGGCTTGGGTTCATCTTTGGCTGAACTAACCCTTTCAGCATTCATTCTCAACATTTAGCAGCGATAGATAAAGGCTTAAAGCAGTACGGAACTGTTTTTCTTCGCGGAAGCTTTGCGTCTCAAGACAATATTTAGTGTGTAATTTATTTGAGACTAGTAGCCGTGTAATAAGCGGGATAATGTCCACCCAGCCGGTTGTTATCTCAGAATAAACCCCTTCAGAGTGACGCTCCGCTTCGCCTCGGGGTCCTGATCACTCCGGAGGGGTTTATTCTGAGATAACAACCGGCTGGGTGGACATTATCCCTTAACAAACACTCTTTTTTTTCCGTTTGGTTCTAAAATCTACAACCACAGATACGATATTTGCTTTGTTTGCAGATGTACGACTCCAACATTTGTAGCTGGTTTGGTTTTACCCAAAACACAGCCTTTCTCTGACTATAAACTGAGAAACCCTTCAGCGCTGATAGTTCCCTCGGGTTAATAACCAGTAGGCTTTCAGCTGTGGGCTATTTCCAGCTCCAGGAAGTTTGTGCTTTGACATCTGCCTCCAATAAGCAGCTGTGGATTCAGGACACATCAAGAGCTTGCTTTGGACAAAAAATACTAATGGATTTCCAATTGGAACATGTAAAATGGAAAACCCTCACTCCTACTGCAAACTGCGTGAATGGTGGGTAATGAAAACACTACTGAGTCCTGTATATTTATATTAATATGCCTTTGAAATGAGTGTTTTGCATTTCTCATAGCACCTGCAGAAGAGGAGATGCAGCCATTCCGCTGGCAGAGTGGGAAATTACTCCAACGTTTTCCATTTGCGTTTATTGAAGCATTTCTTGGAGCTCCTCCAGACAGATTTTCATGTGGAATAATACGAGAGAAGCGTAATTTAAGCACTTGTTAAAATATATATGTTTTATAGGCGGCTGAAAGGAAAACACTGAAAAAGAAAACATGACTCTGCCATGAGGTCAAACTCTCAAGGATTTTTGATTTTTTTTCAGACGCTTTCATTGTCTCCGTTTCACCGGTGTCCTGGTTCTGCAGTATCTCTCTCCTGTCCCCCGTTCCATTGATTGCCATCCTCCTGTGGATTTAGAAACTAAAGTTCATGGTCTGAAGTTAACCTCGTGTTGGTATGAGTAAACTATCGCTTTTTGTGCTTATTAAAAGACTATTTCATCATCTTTGTATCTAACGGGCTTCATGCAACCCCTGACAGAACAATACCTCAAAATAAGATGTTTAAGATGACAGGATGGAGCCTGAGCTCGAGTGGAGTGTGTAGGAGCTGGCAACAGCGTCCATCACGGAGGGCATTAGTGGTTCCAGGGGATGAATTAAACCACATTGGTGCTCCTCAGTCCCAAGTCATCTAAACCACTGCAGTTCCAGTTCCAAATCAGTGCTGGATAAGTTCAGTTCACATCTTCCAACTTCAAGTCTCCTTTCTCACAGACGGTTCCACCCAGCCTCCATCTCCCTCCTCCACTGCCAAAGCCATCCACCTCTGGTCAACTCTCCGTCGGCTGCACCTTCGGTCAACTCTCCGTCGGCTGGCTCCACCTCAGCCCTCCGACCTATCGGCTCCACCTCAGCCCTCCGACCTATCGGCTCCACCTCAGCCCTCCAACCTATCGGCTCCACCTCAGCCCTCCAACCTATCGGCTCCACCTCAGCCCTCCAACCTATCGGCTCCACCTCAGCCCTCCAACCTATCGGCTTCACCTTCGGTCAACTCTCCGTCGGCTCCACCTCAGCCCTCCAACCTATCGGCTCCACCTTCGGTCAACTCTCCGTCGGCTCCACCTCAGCCCTCCAACCTATCGGCTTCACCTTCGGTCAACTCTCCGTCGGCTCCACCTCAGCCCTCCAACCTATCGGCTTCACCTTCGGTCAACTCTCCGGCGGCTCCACCTCAGCCCTCCAACCTATCGGCTCCACCTTCGGTCAACGCTCCGTCGGCTCCACCTCAGCCCTCCAACCTATCGGCTTCACCTTCGGTCAACGCTCCGTCGGCTCCACCTCAGCCCTCCAACCTATCGGCTCCACCTTCGGTCAACGCTCCGTCGGCTCCACCTTCGGTCAACTCTCCGTCGGCTCCACCTTCGGTCAACTCTCCGTCGGCTCCACCTTCGGTCAACTCTCCGTCGGCTGCACCTTCGGTCAACTCTCCGTCGGCTCCACCTTCGGTCAACTCTCCGTCGGCTCCACCTTCGGTCAACTCTCCGTCGGCTCCACCTTCGGTCAACTCTCCGTCGGCTCCACCTTCGGTCATCTCTCCATCGGCTCCACCTTTGGCCAACGCTCCTTCATCTCGTCCCTGGTTAAACATGATTGGTGAAATTATGATTTTGACATGGTATATGTTCTACTGATCACTTCTGAGTTACTCAAAAGAAAATCAGTGTGCCATGCACGGTATGAGACTGTAACTGACCAACAGATAGATAGATAGATAGATAGATAGATAGATAGATAGATAGATAGATAGATAGATAGATAGATAGATAGATAAGATAGATAGATAGATAGATAGGATAGATAGATAGATAGATAGATAGATAGATATGAATAACCGGTCTGATAGCTAAGTGTCAACAGCCTAATTTAAACCCATTGCTAAAGCTGAGGACACTTCACACTGCCTTCTCCTCATTCATGGAGTGTCTCCCTCACAGCCATCCGTCTTCTCCTCTCGGTGTCAATGCAATGAGGCTTTTTATCCATGAGAGCTGGAGGAGAGCGAGGAAATGTCTCAAAATGAGAGGGTCATGCTCGAGTGGTCCGCTAGTGTGAGCTGGTTTAAGAGCAGCTGGGATGTGAGTGGTTTTATTTTGGGCTATAGAGATAGCGGCTCTCTTCTGTGTGAAAGGAGACCTGCTCCATTTCTCTTATTTCTGACACGGATGTGTCTAATAGAGGGAAGCTTCTCCAATCGTCCAGCAGGAGATTTGTTTCATTAGTTAGTTTGTGTTATATTTAAAGTATTGTTGTCTAATATCTAATTGTAGTGCTACTGTTTGCATTTGAGTTCAGAGTTGGAGGTGGGGAAATTCTCAACCGATATCGGCATACATGCGTGGCATAAATCGTTTATCAGAGAAAAAAAATTGCCTTGGCTGTTGTTGTTTTGTGATGCATCATTCAGCAATCCTGTGCTAGATAGACTGTCAGTTTCTACTGCATATATTTGGCCTGTAGTAAAAGCTGGTATCTGGTTTCCATGGAAATCCAACCAATGACCAATGATCATCATCCTCCTCCTCCTCATCATCATCATCATCCCCATCATCATCCTCCTCCTCCTCCTCCTCCTCCTCCACCTCCTCATCATCATCATCATCCTTATCATCATCATCCCCATCATCATATTCCTCCTCCTCCTCCTCTTCCTCCTCCTCATCCTCCTCCTCCTCATCATCATCATCCTCCTCCTCATCATCATGCCCATCATCATCATCATCCTCCTCCTCCTCCTCCTCCTCCTCCTCCTCCTCCTCCTCCTCCTCCTCCTCCTCCTCATCATCATCATCCCCATCATCATCATCATCCTCCTCCTCATCATCATCATCATCATGCCCATAATCCTCCTCCTCCTCCTCCTCCTCCTCCTCCTCATCATCATCATCATCCTCCTCCTCCTCCTCATCATCATGCCCATCATCATCATCATCATCCTCCTCCTCATCCTCCTCCTCCTCATCATCATCATCATATTCCTCCACCTCCTCCTCATCATCATCAGCATTAATATCATCATCATCATCATATTCCTCCTCCTCATCCTCCTCATCATCATCATCATCATCATCCCCATCATCATCATATTCCTCCACCTCCTCCTCATCATCATCAGCATTAATATCATCATCATCATCCTCCTCCTCATCATCATCATCATCATGCCCATAATCATCATCCTCCTCCTCATCATCATGCCCATAATCCTCCTCCTCCTCCTCCTCCTCCTCATCATCATCATCATCCTCCTCCTCCTCCTCATCATCATGCCCATCATCATCATCATCATCCTCCTCCTCATCCTCCTCCTCCTCATCCTCCTCCTCCTCATCATCATCATCATCATCCTCCTCCTCCTCCTCCTCATCATCATGCCCATCATCATCATCATCATCCTCCTCCTCATCCTCCTCCTCATCATCATCATCAGCATTAATATCATCATCATCATCATATTCCTCCTCCTCCTCCTCTTCATCATCATCATCCTCCTCCTCCTCCTCCTCATCATCATCATCATCATCCTCCTCCTCATCATCATCATCATCATCATCATCATGCCCATAATCATCCTCCTCCTCCTCCTCCTCATCATCATCATCATGCCCATAATCATCCTCCTCCTCCTCCTCCTCCTCCTCCTCCTCCTCCTCCTCCTCCTCATCATCCTCATCATCCTCCTCCTCCTCCTCCTCATCATCATCATCATCATCATCCTCCTCATCCTCCTCCTCCTCCTCCTCATCATCATCATCATCATCATCATCCTCCTCTTCTTCCTCCTCCTCCTCCTCCTCCTCATCATCATCATCATCATCATCATCCACACACTACAAATGTGATATTTTTCAGATATTATAAAAGATGTTTAAATCCATGACCCCTCTCGTCGTGTGGTAATGAAATCCAGACTGCCAATCCGAGGGCATTCCTTTTATTGAGAGATGAACCGTTTATGTGTTGGAAGTTTCAGGTGGCAGACTGGATTTATGAATATAAAATTAAATCTCACAAATCTCATCAGAGCAGTGAGATGATCCCGATTCATAAAGCTGTATTAGAAGCGTTATAGAGGCTTACTTTATAGTCAGATCAGCACAAACCGCTGCAGCCTGGGCTCTCCTCAGGTTCACCAGGACATGCGTGTTGAAACCTTTATGCTGTAAGTATTGTTAGAAAGATGAACACAATATTTACCCAGATATTAGTCATTTTCACCCAAAGTGAGGAACATCACATTATGGTAATTCTCAGAGAGGGGAAATACATGTACTGAAGTCCACTGTTTGAGTCTCTGTGCTTTACTGGAGTATTATTCTCTCTGTAATCTTCTGACTTTAACTTCACTCCATCTGAAAGACAAATATCGTCCTCTTTACTCCACTACATTTCTATCAAGGTCCTCGAAGTGGAAAGTCGTTTCTGTCGCAGCTTTGAACCTCAGTGGATGATTTAAAAGGTTTTTCAGTAATAACTCTTGTAGAGTCATGTGAAGTTTCCCAACAATGTTTGAACACTGATCGGTTTATAGCAAAATGGAGGAAGACGGTTCCTCGGCACAGTGGTGCACTCATGGCCATGCTTAGAAAGTTTGTTTCAGTTTTCTGGAAAGATTAAAGATTAGTTCATTTGGCTTGTACACTTAATACGAGTCTCATAAAATGTTTAAAAATGTAAACATCTGAGAGAAAGATAAGAGTGAACAGTGTGAGAATATCAGATGTGTATCAGTGTATTGGATCCGTGCATTCGGCCTTAAAGTGACAGCAGCTTTGTAACTTTTCTACAAGTATTTAAATGAGTTTAAGTTAGTCGTCTGCTAGTGTGTCAGATGGAGCGTCACTGACTGGCTTAAACCATGATGGCATAATGTGCATTTATACAACTATAATACAATAATGCGGAGACATAATTTTTTTAAACTTCTGATACTTAAGTACTTCTGTACTTTTACTCCAGTAAAAATCTGTTTTTACAACTATCACTTGTAACGGAGTAATATTTGACAAGTTTTACTTTTACTCCAGTAATGAAGTTGTGTAGTTTGTCCAGCTCTGGTAATTCTGCTAAAAATCAATTGAAACCCATAGCTTATATTCTCAACATTGTTACTTACACTGATTAGCCAAATCATTATCACTTTCCTGTAGCTCAACCAGTAGAGCATGGCGCTAGCAACGCCAAGGTCATGGGCTCGATTCCCAGGGAAAGCAAGAACTGACAATAATGTAAAAATGTGTACCTTGAATGTAAGTCGCTTTGGATAAAAGCGTCTGCCAAATGCATAAATGTTAAATGTTAAATTATGACTAGTCACGGGTATCGTTGGTCATCTCATAAAAAGGCCAATTATCACGGTCTGGGTAAGCAAAAATCCCAGAGCAGTAAGAGAGCCTATGATGACCCCTGTCCACCGCTGAGGCGACTACAATGGGCACGTAAGCATTATAACTGGACCATGGAGCAATGGAAGAAGGTCTCCTGGTCCTGTTTTCTTTATAACTCTTGGATGGCCATGAGCAGTGTTTACCTGAGGCAGTGCCGGCACCAGGATCCCTGTGGGATGAAGACGAGAGAGTGATGCAGTGATCTGCTGGGAAACTGGCCTTTCATGAGGATGTAAATCACTGAGCACCAAGTGCACTCATTTGATGATTTGTGACCCACAAAGCTTGATTCGTCAGCTTCTTTTGGATCTATTTTCTTATACAGAGATGACCATTGACCAGAAGAACAAGTCATAAGGGTATGAGACCCTTTTTATGCAAATACAACAAAAGAATAAGCTTTCTATTGGTGTATGATATGTTAGGATAGGACAATATTCGGCCGAGATACAACGATCTGAAAATCTGGAATCTGAGGGTGCAAAAATCTCCTTTAAAGTTGTCCAAATGAAGACCTGAGCCATGCCTATTACTACTAATATTACATTTTTGATATATTTATGGTAGATAATTTACTAAATATCTTCATGGAGCATGATCTTAATATCCTAATGATTTTTGGCATAAAAGAAAAATGGATAATTTTGACCCATGCAATGTATTGTTGGCTATCGCCACAGATATACCTGTGAGATTACGACTGGATCACATCTATGAACTAACTGGCCATTTTTATCCCAATCCAGTGTATTATTGACACTGGTCAGTGAAATCTAGGTGTGTGTTTAGCTGGCGTTTTGTCCACCATTTTGAGCAGATGTTTCTCTTTATAATGCATTAAGGGACTGTTCTATGTGAAGGCTAAATGAACCACCTAAAGCATCTGCGAAGGCTTTTGATTTGATAACCGCCTGAACGCCACGAGTGTACTTCATTCTTTACTGTCTTTCCTAGCTTTAAAATGCTGTCTAGTCAGGCAGCTGGCTGGGTTTGGAACAGAGCCACGACGAGCTCCAGGGAAACACTTTCACACTTATTATTTCTGAACTTTATGGACAATATTCATGTGTTATTTCATATATTAATGGATTCTTTTATTTCATTCTTCTTTCCTCTGTTCTGTCAGCACATAGTCACATCTTTAATAACCTGCCGACTGACTCCTTGGGGAAGAGCGTCCTTGAGAAGGATTTCATTAGAGCGCTCTTCAGTTCTCTGCCTGACGCGCCACAATCCTCACATTTTCTGCTTCAATCACGCTCCTCACAGAAGAGCGTACGAGTTCAGCGGGAAGTAAAACACTGCCATCAGCTCCTGTCAACCTCAGCCCTAGTGATTATTTAGAAGAGACATTTCCATCTGTTCCTGCTCTAAATGAACTTTCCTCTAGTGAAGTTATAGAGGTGGATTTATGAGGGCAGCGGATGGCCTGGGCCGGTGTGGGGACGCCTCAGATCAGCCCAATGGGTTTGAGGAGCAGGGGTGTGCTGTATGCCCTGCAGACTTAACATTTGGATTACTGTAAAGTATTTTAAGTTTTGGTGTAAATTGTATAGAAGCTTGTTTCCACAATATAAAGGTAATTGTGACTTATCTCACAATTCAGACCTTTTTTCTTGCAATTGCAAGTTTATATTAGACAATTCTGACTTTAAACTGACTGATAGTTTAAGATACGCCATATCGCCAGAAGTGTTGTGCCGCCTCTACACACACCTGAGCTCCCCATTGTTAACCCGTGGGGTTTAATCTGGAGTCGGCCCACCCTCTCTAACAGCTCCAGCTCTTCTGGGAAGGCTTTCCTCAAGGTTTAGGAGTGTGTTTATGGGGATTTTTGCCCATTCTTCTAGAAGCTCATTTGTGAGGTCAGGCACTGATGTTGGACGAGAAGGCCTGGCTCTCAGTCTCCGCTCTAATTCATCCCAAAGCTGTTCTATCGGGTTGAGCTCAGGACTCTGTGCAGGCCAGTCCAGTTCCTCCACACCAAACTCCTCATCCATGTCTTTATGGAGCGACGCTTTGTGCACTGGAGCGCAGTCATGCTGGGACAGGAAGGGGCCGTCCACAAACTGTTCCCACAAAGTTGGGAGCGTGAAATTATCCAAAATGTCTTGAAGCATTAAGAGTTCCTTTCACTGGAACTAAGGGGCCAACCCCTGAAAAACAACCCCACCCCATAATCCCCCCTCCACCAAACTTCACACTTGGCACACTGCAGTCAGGCGAGTCCCGTTCTCCTGGCGACGGCCAAACCCAGACTCGTCGATGTGATTGTCAGACTGAAGCGTGATTGGTCGCTCAGAGAACACGTCTCACTGCTCTAGAGTCCAGTGGCGGCCGCTTTACTCCACTGCATCCCACGCTTTGCATTGCTCTTGGTGATGTAAGGCTTGGATGAGCTGCTCGGCCGTGGAAACCCATTCCATGAAGCTCTCTCCGCTGTTCTTGAGCTCATCTGAAGGCCACAGAAGTCTGGAGGTCTGGAGCTGTTGACTCTGCAGAAAGCTGGAGACTTCTGCGCACATTGTGACCCTCAGCATGCGCTGACCCCGCTCTGTGACCTTGCAATTGTGTCTTTACGTCACAATTCTCACAATTGCAAGTTTATATCTTGGAATACTGACTTTATATCACACAATTTACACAGTTGTGTGTTATATAGTCAAAATTGCAATATAAAAAAATTTCAATTATCTTTTAAAGTATTTTATTCCATGACGGAAACAAGCTGCCATGGAATTCTGCTTAAGATTTCACTAAATTGAAAATATTATAAAGAGATTTTGTAGAACTCTGAATACTGAAAAAGTCTCATCTGCAGTATGTGCTATGTATTTTTATGCTAATCGTGTGCTTAATGTAACATGAGGGCGGGCGCTGTAAGCACTGTTCTGGTTATTGAGTATAGAGATGTTGGTGATGCTAGTCTCGGCCTGATGAGTGGAGAGGAGGCTCTCGTGAGCTGCTTATGAGGAGTGCCATTATGATTGCATTACACAACGCCGTATCAAAGCCTGTGTTATTGATGGGAAAGAAAGATGCAGAAATCAAAACACGGCAGAGAGAACTCTGGGGTTTGAACCGCTAAAACAATAGATGTATAGCGGATCACGAGGACCGTCGGTGTGGTGTTGCTGTGAATGTGCACGTGTTGTTCCACCTCTGACCTCCAGAGAACTGACTGCGTTCAACACACTGAGATAAAACAGCTCCTGCCGAAGTGTGGCCTATGTGCCCCTGTGTGTTTATATTCCCCCGGTGCACATTTATATTTATTTCAGTTTTAGGTTGGAATAGAAAGCTGAAAAGTGCACATGGGTCCCTTAACAGGTAATACGATCCTGTGCGCTCAGGACTCTCCTCTGAGAGTACAGATGTCGTCTCCTGATACAGACGTCTATATCCTCGATCAAGCCCAAAAGAGCACTGAAGGAGGAGCAGAGAGTGTGTGCTAGAGGCAACAATGGGTCGCGAAATGGAAAAGCATTAGTCCAGATGAACTCTAGAGATCTGGAGACGGCAATTACGTGCCCTCACAAAGCAGCGGGCCGCAGAGGCATTATGGGTAGCCCAGACTCCCTCGGCTTTATCACAAAAACTCTTTGTGGAAGCCAACAAAACAAGCACTAGCTGCTTATTATGGACACACACATGGAAATAAAGGCATGTTCAAGTGTTTGTGAAAATAAATGAAAATAATATGGACTTGAGAGGGAGGAGGACAGAGAGATGCAAAGCCACTGCAGGAGTGACCTGTGAGAGGATCTCATTAGTCGGAGCGCTGGGAATGCTGGGAACCTTCCCCGAGGAAAGACACACTAACGGGTACAAGTGGGGACAGATAATATACAAGTTCTTATCTATAAATCCATCTAAAAGTACAACGCTTTTAAAATGCATTATTCCAAATCAACAACATTTGCTCTCATTAAAAAAGGCATAAAATGAACCACACAACTGCACAATATTAACTCTTAATATACCGTAATTCCTCAAATAAAGAGCGGGCCGTTATTTACCTGAACGGCCGAGGGGAACCGGCTTTATTTGAAGCTTTTATTAGGGGCAGGCCTGTGTTTCTAACGCCATCTGTTTGAAATATAATTGCTTTATGTAAACCGTTTTCAATTTAAAGTGATCGTTCCAGTGGACAAATATCATTGATTTTTAGCTCCAGTTTCTCTTTTAAAGTCCTGCTGTAGTGTTCTTACTTTATAACTTTATAGTCCTAAAAGGCAATTCTTGTGCAAATAGCAGCATAAACACATGTTCGTATAGCAACACAGTATAATATCAAATAACACACATTCATAACAAATCATGAAGAAAGGCAATAGCAGCAGGTATAAAGGAGTGTGTGTGTCTGTTAGATTTACACAGGGGAAGTTTAAATCTCCGACCCGATGGAAGCATCTGAAACTCATGGGTGGGTAACATCTGAACGGACTAACTGTGCCTTCCTAGTCCCCCTATAATCATAGATGTGTCCTTATATCAGTCCCGATGATCTTACTACACATTTTAACAATACTATTCAACTTACTCCTATTCCTAACATTCAAATTACCGTACCAGCAAATAATAGAAAAACTTAAGACAGATTCAATAAAACAGGAGTAGAACATTCTCATAAAAGACACATCCATATTAAAGGTTCGTAGTTTCCTCAAATAATACATACGTTTAAGAGCTTTTCCTCTAATGCAATCAGGATTTGCTTCAAATTTTAACTTGTCGTCAATTATAGTCCCTAAATATTTGTACTCCTCCACCACATCTACCTGATGTCCCTCTGTGAAAACAGGTGGCACAGATACAGAGTTCTTCCTGCGGAAATCAATGTACATCTCTTTTGTTTTTAAAGGATTAATATTTTAAAAAAGAGTCTTTGCACCATTGAGTAAAGTGATCAACCACTGGACCATGATTGCCATCTGACTCGGTAAGGAGAGACACGATTACAGAATCATCTGCAAATTTAACAATGCGTCTCCCCTTTCCTCTTCCCACCGTGGACTCACGGATCAGAAACCAGACGTCGGTGGAATCGATCACTATTGAATGATTCACACACTAAAGCTTTTATACTTCACAGGTCCCATGCTGGTGATTAAGAGACCATTTCTGAATGTAAAGACATGAATGACCTTAATACAAAGTGGCTCTCCAACAATCAGTCACTTAAATGACTCTTACTTGTGAAAGGACGTTGGCAAGAGCGTTAGAGGTGACTGCGGTAAGCCATAAGTCACTGCTATCCACATTCGCCCTCACACACACACTCCAGACGTCCCTCCCGCAGAGCAACTAGGAGAAGGGGAAAGAAAGATTAGGGCTTGAGCTGTGGTTACACTAAATGGATTTCAAGTGCTGTGTTGATTGTAGTACATTAAATACTGTTATTAAATCACAGCACGTCAGCTTCGTGTTCCTGTCTTGTTAGAGGAGAGATGTGTATTGCCATTCGTTCACACTGTTGTTATTTGGAGACCTTGGGCTGACTGAAATACTGAGGTACTCAAAACCTCTCTCCTCGTCCCAGCAAGCATTTCTCCGCCTCAGTTAGCTACAGACCTGATGTAATCCAGCTGTGAATAACCCTTGAATTTGGTCATTTTTGCCCAAATAACTTGCGAGATGTGTGATATTCCATTATGTAAGTGAAGCCAACAGTGATTATAAGGTGTTTGGTTTCATTTCTTTGACATGTTCATGTTCTAGACGACTAGTCTATTCTTGGGCTATGGCTAGACGTTTATTTTGCCTTTTAATAGCGTAACTCTAACCCTAACCCGAGATGCCAGGGCGGTGTTTGGAGGCTATTAGACGTCAGAATTACTTGCTGAAATATGGCATTAATAATCTGAGATGTATGCCTGTGATAATGAACACATCACATCAGATGACGGTGATAGTGAGGTTAAATCAATAGACCACCCAGAGTAAAAACGTGCAATTTACTGCAGCTTTAATGACCACTAGAGGCGGTAAAATAACGGATTCCTTCTCATAAAGTTTATAGCAAGAGGGGAAGTGGATTTATTTCACTAATTCCATTCAAAAAGAGAAACTTGTATATTATATTCATTCTTTACACACAAACAGATATATTTCAAATGCTTATTTCTTTTAATGTTGATGATTATAGCTGACAACTAAGGAAAATCCCAAATTCAGTATCTCAGAAATGTGAATATTGTGAAAAGGTTTAATATTGAAGACTCCTGCAGCCGCATCTAATCAGCTGATGAACTCAAACACCTGCAGGCCTTTAATGATCTCTCAGTCTAGTTCTGTCGGCTACACTATCATGGGGAAGACTGCGGACTCGACAGATGTCCAGAAGACGAGCACTGACACCTTACAGACGGAGGGCGAGACACTAAAGGTCACTGCAGAAGAGGCTGGCTGTTCTCAGAGCTCTGTGTCCGAGCACATTAATACAGAGGCGAAGGGAAGGAAAAGATGTGCTAGAAAAAAGTGTAAAGCAATAGAGATAACCGCACCCTGGAGAGGACTGAAACAAAACCCATTCACAAATGGACTGCAGCTGGAGTCAGTGCTTTAGGAGCCGCTGCGCACAGACGTATGCAGGACACGGTTTCAGCTTCACACTCCTTATGTCAAGCTACTCTTGAACAACAGACAGATCAGAAGCGTCTCGCCTGGCTAAAAGGACTGCTGAGTGCTAATATTATAATATTATAACACACAATCACATAAACGGCTCCCTATGTAACCGGCTCCGTTCGGCTCGCAGTGCGATAGCTGCTGTTGGATTTAGGTGCGGTAACAAAGATGCTAAAGACCACAGCCTCGTCCTTTTGTTTACACTATCGGTTAGGTTAGGGTATGGTTTAGTTTAGGTGGCATGTTCAGTCATTTCAAATCTTGTTGAGCATCAACCTTTTAGCGGCTCTCACTGAATTTGTTCACTTAATTTCCTGACACAATACCGGCAAAAACCAATCTAATGAAGGGTGGTTCTCCATCAGAAAACGGGTGCCCATTGCTATGGGTGTGTGTGTGTTCAATACTCACTGATGTGTGTGTGCATTTGGATAGGTCAAATGCACACACACATTCTGAGTGGGCCTATGGGACACCGTATTTGGCCACATGTCACGTTCTCTTTATTATTTTGACATAATAAGGCTGCATATCTCGGCTAAGAGCCATCAAGGACCGTCTCAATCTGAAGGATCCCTAGAGCAGCCTTCATTTCATAGCCTTCGTTTGGGGTGTTTTGAAGATGCATTAAAGCCCTGCTCAAACTGTCTGTCCAACTCTGATTATGTGTGTACCTGACTGGAATTTGATCTAAATGATTGACGGTCCACATGGTGCATCTCAACACTTTTACATCTGCACTGGATTCAGTCAATGACACTGCCGTTCAGATGTTCTCTCATTAATGATGACGTGTAACCACCTCTGTCTTCCAGGCAGGAGGATGATCTGTCCGGCTTTATTCAGTCATCTCCGCCGGTCTCAAAATGCTACGTCTCTATTATATTGTACTTTTCTGCTCAGCTTTGCAACAACACATCCTTGTTTCTGCTGTGACTTTACATCACAAAAACAGCTGTAACTCTTAACAGGGTAAATTCAGAACATGACATGACTTAACATGACATGACATGACTTAACGTGACCTGACATATCAGAAATGCTGCGTCCTGAGGCGAAGCCCTTTCCCAGCATGAGCCGAGACATTACTAGGGGATTTTGATTGCTTGGTTGTTTCGAAACTTTAGATGTTGCATTAAGTGAAGTGCTTTTGTATGAACTCACAGTACAGTGCTGGATAATATGGTCATAGTTCACTTCACATCATTTTTAATGCAAGATGTAATATTATACTCATATGTTGAAGTGAGCTAATCAAAAAAAATGTTCTTTGTCATCATTATGATGCATCTTTCATTGAAGATAATAAAAAGGCATTCATCAATGAACATTTTCCTCAGTAAAGAGTGTAACTTTATGCGATGGAGGCTGTAAAGCGAGGACATCTGATGAATAAGACCCAGAGCAGAGCTAGCGGAGGCGTGCGATCATTGTATTTCCTTCTGCTTTATTTATGTCCTTGCTCTTCGTGAGCTGAAGTCTCTCCAGAGCGACCCTTCAGCGCTTGTTAGTGTGTGTGGAGCGAGGATGTGTGACCAAACCCTTCGACACACTTGTCACGCTGATAAATTTTTAAGAGGAATGGCATGCTGGGAAAAACACAGGGACTGTGAGATAGTCCTAGTGTTGAACTCTGAAAAACTCAGAAAACTGCATGTCCTTATTACAATGTGAACGTGACACGCACAGAAGAGCCAGGGATAAAATACTGTCAAATAAAAAAGCAATACCTATAAATCTGTGTGAAATTTAACGGCTAATTCATTTTCTGCTTTGGCGAAGCAGATATTCTCCACGAGACTGGAGAGAAACACTAGCTCAGGTCTTAGCTCTGCGCTGCGGGATGAGTTTTGAAGAATGTCCTCAGATTCATCATCAGATCCGATCTATGATCATCACCAGATTCATCATCAGATCCGATCTATGATCGTCACCAGATTCATCATCAGATCCGATCTATGATCGTCACCAGATTCATCATCAGATCCGATCTATGATCGTCACCAGATTCATCATCAGATCCGATCTATGATCGTCACCAGATTCATCGTCAGATCCGATCTATGATCGTCACCAGATTCATCGTCAGATCCGATCTATGATCGTCACCAGATTCATCGTCAGATCCGATCTATGATCGTCACCAGATTCATCATCAGATCCGATCTATGATCGTCACCAGATTCATCATCAGATCCGATCTATGATCGTCACCAGATTCATCATCAGATCCGATCTATGATCGTCACCAGATTCATCATCAGATCCGATCTATGATCGTCACCAGATTCATCATCAGATCCGATCTATGATCGTCACCAGATTCATCATCAGATCCGATCTATGATCGTCACCAGATTCATCATCAGATCCGATCTATGATCGTCACCAGATTCATCATCAGATCCGATCTATGATCGTCACCAGATTCATCATCAGATCCGATCTATGATCGTCACCAGATTCATCATCAGATCCGATCTATGATCGTCACCAGATTCATCATCAGATCCGATCTATGATCGTCACCAGATTCATCATCAGATCCGATCTATGATAGTCACCAGATTCATCATCAGATCCGATCTATGATCGTCACCAGATTCATCATCAGATCCGATCTATGATCGTCACCAGATTCATCATCAGATCCGATCTATGATCGTCACCAGATTCATCATCAGATCCGATCTATGATCGTCACCAGATTCATCATCAGATCCGATCTATGATCGTCACCAGATTCATCATCAGATCCGATCTATGATCGTCACCAGATTCATCATCAGATCCGATCTATGATCGTCACCAGATTCGTCATCAGATCCGATCTATGATCGTCACCAGATTCGTCATCAGATCCGATCTATGATCGTCACCAGATTCATCATCAGATCCGATCTATGATCGTCACCAGATTCATCATCAGATCCGATCTATGATCGTCACCAGATTCATCATCAGATCCGATCTATGATCGTCACCAGATTCATCATCAGATCCGATCTATGATCGTCACCAGATTCATCATCAGATCCGATCTATGATCATCACCAGATTCATCATCAGATCCGATCTATGATCGTCACCAGATTCATCATCAGATCCGATCTATGATCGTCACCAGATTCATCATCAGATCCGATCTATGATCATCACCAGATTCATCATCAGATCCGATCTATGATCGTCACCAGATTCATCATCAGATCCGATCTATGATCATCACCAGATTCATCATCAGATCCGATCTATGATCATCACCTGCAGAATAACGGGCACTAATGAACCCCCCACAATACGGCTGTAGAATAACGGGCACTAATGAACCCCCCACAATACGGCTGTAGAATAACGGGCACTACTGAATCCCCCACAATACGGCTGTAGAATAATGGGCACTACTGAATCCCCCACAATACGGCTGTAGAATAATGGGCACTACTGAATCCCCCACAATACGGCTGTAGAATAATGGGCACTACTGAATCCCCCACAATACGGCTGCAGAATAATGGGCACTACTGAATCCCCCACAATACGGCTGCAGAATAATGGGCACTACTGAATCCCCCACAATACGGCTGTAGAATAATGGGCACTACTGAATCCCCCACAATACGGCTGCAGAATAATGGGCACTACTGAATCCCCCACAATACGGCTGTAGAATAATGGGCACTACTGAATCCCCCACAATACGGCTGTAGAATAATGGGCACTACTGAATCCCCCACAATACGGCTGCAGAATAACGGGCACTACTGAATCCCCCACAATACGGCTGCAGAATAACGGGCACTACTGAATCCCCCACAATACGGCTGCAGAATAACGGGCACTACTGAATCCCCCACAATACGGCTGCAGAATAACGGGCACTACTGAATCCCCCACAATACGGCTGCAGAATAACGGGCACTACTGAATCCCCCACAATACGGCTGCAGAATAACGGGCACTACTGAATCCCCCACAATACGGCTGCAGAATAACGGGCACTACTGAATCCCCCACAATACGGCTGCAGAATAACGGGCACTACTGAATCCCCCACAATACGGCTGCAGAATAACGGGCACTACTGAATCCCCCACAATACGGCTGTAGAATAACGGGCACTAC
The DNA here is from genome assembly GCF_024679245.1 of Pseudorasbora parva. Lineage (NCBI taxonomy): Eukaryota > Metazoa > Chordata > Actinopteri > Cypriniformes > Gobionidae > Pseudorasbora > Pseudorasbora parva. The sequence continues at coordinate 469,010 of NC_090186.1, forward strand.
TGAATCCCCCACAATACGGCTGCAGAACAACGGGCACTACTGAATCCCCCACAATACGGCTGTAGAACAACGGGCACTACTGAATCCCCCACAATACGGCTGTAGAATAACGGGCACTACTGAATCCCCCACAATACGGCTGTAGAATAACGGGCACTACTGAATCCCCCACAATACGCCTGTAGAATAATGGGCACTACTGAATCCTCCACAATACGGCTGCAGAATAACGGGCACTACTGAATCCCCCACAATACGCCTGTAGAATAATGGGCACTACTGAATCCCCCACAATACGGCTGCAGAATAACGGGCACTACTGAATCCCCCACAATACGCCTGTAGAATAATGGGCACTACTGAATCCCCCACAATACGGCTGCAGAATAATGGGCACCACTGAATCCCCCACAATACGGCTGCAGAATAATGGGCACCACTGAATCCCCCACAATACGGCTGCAGAATAATGGGCACTACTGAATCCTCCACAATACGGCTGCAGAATAACGGGCACTACTGAATCCCCCACAATACGGCTGTAGAATAACGGGCACTACTGAATCCCCCACAATACGGCTGTAGAATAACGGGCACTACTGAATCCCCCACAATACGGCTGTAGAATAACGGGCACTACTGAATCCTCCACAATACGGCTGCAGAATAATGGGCACTACTGAATCCTCCACAATACGACTGCAGAATAATGGGCACTACTGAATCCCCCACAATACGGCTGCAGAATAATGGGCACTACTGAATCCTCCACAATACGGCTGTAGAATAATGGGCACTACTGAATCCTCCACAATACGGCTGCAGAATAATGGGCACTACTGAATCCTCCACAATACGGCTGCAGAATAATGGGCACTACTGAATCCTCCACAATACGGCTGCAGAATAACGGGCACTACTGAATCCTCCACAATACGGCTGCAGAATAACGGGCACTACTGAATCCCCCACAATACGGCTGTAGAATAACGGGCACTAATGAACCCCCCACAATACGGCTGTAGAATAACGGGCACTACTGAACCCCCCACAATACGGCTGTAGAATAACGGGCACTACTGAATCCCCCACAATACGGCTGTAGAATAATGGGCACTACTGAATCCCCCACAATACGGCTGTAGAATAATGGGCACTACTGAATCCCCCACAATACGGCTGTAGAATAATGGGCACTACTGAATCCCCCACAATACGGCTGCAGAATAATGGGCACTACTGAATCCCCCACAATACGGCTGCAGAATAATGGGCACTACTGAATCCCCCACAATACGGCTGTAGAATAATGGGCACTACTGAATCCCCCACAATACGGCTGCAGAATAATGGGCACTACTGAATCCCCCACAATACGGCTGCGGAATAATGGGCACTACTGAATCCCCCACAATACGGCTGTAGAATAATGGGCACTACTGAATCCCCCACAATACGGCTGTAGAATAATGGGCACTACTGAATCCCCCACAATACGGCTGTAGAATAATGGGCACTACTGAATCCCCCACAATACGGCTGTAGAACAACGGGCACTACTGAATCCCCCACAATACGGCTGTAGAATAACGGGCACTACTGAATCCCCCACAATACGGCTGCAGAATAACGGGCACTACTGAATCCCCCACAATACGGCTGCAGAATAACGGGCACTACTGAATCCCCCACAATACGGCTGCAGAATAACGGGCACTACTGAATCCCCCACAATACGGCTGCAGAATAACGGGCACTACTGAATCCCCCACAATACGGCTGCAGAATAACGGGCACTACTGAATCCCCCACAATACGGCTGCAGAATAACGGGCACTACTGAATCCCCCACAATACGGCTGCAGAATAACGGGCACTACTGAATCCCCCACAATACGGCTGCAGAATAACGGGCACTACTGAATCCCCCACAATACGGCTGCAGAATAACGGGCACTACTGAATCCCCCACAATACGGCTGCAGAATAACGGGCACTACTGAATCCCCCACAATACGGCTGTAGAATAACGGGCACTACTGAATCCCCCACAATACGGCTGTAGAATAACGGGCACTACTGAATCCCCCACAATACGGCTGCAGAATAACGGGCACTACTGAATCCCCCACAATACGGCTGCAGAATAACGGGCACTACTGAATCCCCCACAATACGGCTGTAGAATAACGGGCACTACTGAATCCCCCACAATACGGCTGCAGAATAACGGGCACTACTGAATCCCCCACAATACGGCTGTAGAACAACGGGCACTACTGAATCCCCCACAATACGGCTGTAGAATAACGGGCACTACTGAATCCCCCACAATACGGCTGTAGAATAACGGGCACTACTGAATCCCCCACAATACGCCTGTAGAATAATGGGCACTACTGAATCCCCCACAATACGGCTGCAGAATAATGGGCACTACTGAATCCCCCACAATACGGCTGTAGAATAATGGGCACTACTGAATCCCCCACAATACGGCTGCAGAATAATGGGCACTACTGAATCCCCCACAATACGGCTGCAGAATAATGGGCACTACTGAATCCCCCACAATACGGCTGCAGAATAATGGGCACTACTGAATCCTCCACAATACGGCTGCAGAATAATGGGCACTACTGAATCCCCCACAATACGGCTGCAGAATAATGGGCACTACTGAATCCCCCACAATACGGCTGTAGAATAATGGGCACTACTGAATCCCCCACAATACGGCTGCAGAATAATGGGCACTACTGAATCCCCCACAATACGGCTGCAGAATAATGGGCACTACTGAATCCTCCACAATACGGCTGCAGAATAATGGGCACTACTGAATCCCCCACAATACGGCTGCAGAATAATGGGCACTACTGAATCCTCCACAATACGGCTGCAGAATAATGGGCACTACTGAATCCTCCACAATACGGCTGCAGAATAACGGGCACTACTGAATCCTCCACAATACGGCTGCAGAATAATGGGCACTACTGAATCCTCCACAATACGGCTGCAGAATAATGGGCACTACTGAATCCTCCACAATACGGCTGCAGAATAATGGGCACTACTGAATTCCAGTCAGACTTTCACTTCTGGCCAATCACTTATAGTGTAAAGTTATTAATGGCCGAATAAAACAAGAATACGTTCTGGAAATAAAGTCTCTTTTCTACAAATTAAACATGTTTTCACAACTATGATGAACTCTCAGTATATTCACTTTGAGTCCATTTGGGTTTCGTGTTTGTTCGTTGCCTGCTGACATTATGAGAAATGAAGAGCATTTTGTGATCATCATCTGTCAGCTCACTTGTTACACAATATTAACTGTAATATCTAATACAGTACAAAAAAAGGTCAAAGAGAACTGGGCTTGTATTAAAATGTTGAGGGTTTGCTTTACACTGCAACACAATACACTGGCATAAAAGGAGCGCACTGAATCAAACAGAGGAAAGTGTTTATGTGTATTGGAGCTGACTGCAAAACATAATCATAACATCATGAAGAAAACGCAGTCGGCTAAATATACAAGTGCTGATATCCAGAATAAACCAGAACATACTCTTACTCAGGCATGCTGTCTCGTTTCCAGTCTAAATATAACAATTCTTAAATCAAGAAGCATTTACTAGATCAGTAAAACGACAGGAGATCATTTTTCTTGTTTTCTTAAAAATTAAATCTAAATGAAGTGAGTTTATCTTAAAACAGGCTAAATGATCTGCCAGAAAAATAATCTTATTTCTGATTGAAATCTTGTTTCTTGTTTCCGTCCGAAACAGAAATAAGATTATTTTTCTCACCCCATTGGCAAACTCAAAAAAACAAACATACACACACACACATATATATATATATATATATATATATATATATATATATATATATATATATATATTCAGGCCCTTCATAGATATGACATTTAAATTCTGACCACTTTACTTAAATATATCTAATTTATCCCAGCTTAATTTAATTGTGTTCAGTCAGCCTAATATATTTAAAACAGAAGTTGACTTCATTTATTTTTGTGTTAAAACTTCAGTAAATATTAGTGCTGCCATCACTAACGGCAGTGTATCTGTAGTTCCCAGAGTGCTCTGCAAGGGACGGCGCTGGGAGAGGAAATGCAGATTAAAGTGATATCTGATGTGTTTTTCAGTAAAGGTGTTGTTAGTTGATGTTAGTGTTTAATGTTGAGTTATGCTGGACATTGATGAGTTTCTGTAATGTTGTGGTCATTATGCAGAAGAGTGTGTGTGTTTACGGCACTTATACACACATTATCGGATGGAATTCCTGCTCTCAATTAAACTTGAGTTTGGCCAATGAGTTACTTTTGCATTTTATTTCTTAAAATATACTTGTTGTAAATTGATAAATGTGTTCACCTTACATAATAAACTTTTATAAATTTAACAAAACGTTTGTTGCACATGTAAATATTATTTAACAGTGACAAATTCAAGAAATTTTGTCAGCTTTACTTTAATTTATTTTGTTAACCAAATTTTTTTTTTTTTTTAATTGCTCTAAATAGTTGTGCAACCGCCTGACACATCTTTGTAAAGTAAATTCCACAAGTCATTTTTTGAGTGGAGATAATTTAGCTCTTTTTAAGCACAAACTCACTTCATTTTGATATTTTCCCCAGAAAACAAGAAAAAAATCTCATGTCATTTTACTGATCTAGTAAATGCATCTTGATTTAAGAATATTTATATATTTTAACTGGAAACAAGACAACATGACTGAGTAAGTAGAGCATATTTAGCATGTGTTTATTGTGCACAATGATAGGAACGAGCAGACATTTGATGACGTCTGGACCCAATACCAATAACTTCAAAACTAACTTTGGTAAAGCCAAAACATTCTCAACTCGTATGAGGATAATTCTCACTGGTGTTATTGGGCAACTTTGATATTATTTTAATGATATCCTTCATCAAAACATAAATGCGTAAAAGCTGACACATAATCAATAGCGTGAATCAATATCACACCATATGTGCCTCATCAGATCCTGTCCTAATGAGCGCCTTATTAACATACGGCGCGCCTCTGACTGACATCTCTTCTGCGAGGTCAGTGTGCGAGGCGGCTGGAGATTTGGAGAAGGCCTTTAGTCTGCAGTCAGCAGGAGGATAGACCTCCAGCGCAGTAAAGCACACCGATACCCAGCCCATCTGTCACACATACAGAACATTACATTAGTGCCAAACACTGAACCTAATCAGGATTTATGTGATCCTCAAATGAAATATTCTCAACATGAAGGCACACAGGAGGACTGAAGTGAAAAGCCTGTCCTTCATCAAAGTCGAGCCCGTCTCCTCTCATTAAAACTTTACCGTGGTGCCGGTGATGTTGATCGTGACCTTTGAAGTACAGTGATTAGAAAAAGAGTTCCTCAAAAGCAGCAGGAACAGCCGAGTCCCTCCGGGTTTGGGCCGCTCGTCACGCTTAAATCAGAATGCTTTCGGTTGTTTATTCATGCAGTCTCTTTATTCCTCTCTGTGTTGGGATATTATTCCTCTGGCTAATCTTCAGCAAGGGTTTATAAAGAGTCAAACACAAACCAATAAACCGCAGGATGAGTTTATCTATTTCATCTTGTTGTAATGTTCGAATAAGAGTTATGATGTTTAATCTGGAGTGGGCCCACCCTCTCTAACAGCTCCAGCTCTTCTGGGAAGGCTTTCCTCAAGGTTTAGGAGTGTGTTTATGGGGATTGTCCGACTGAAGCGTGATTGGTCGCTCAGAGAACACGTCTCACTGCTCTAGAGTCCAGTGGCGGCTGCTTTACTCCACTGCATCCCACGCTTTGCATTGCTCTTGGTGATGTAAGGCTTGGATGAGCTGCTCGGCCATGGAAACCCATTCCATGAAGCTCTCTCCGCTGTTCTTGAGCTCATCTGAAGGCCACAGAAGTCTGGAGGTCTGGAGCTGTTGACTCTGCAGAAAGTTGGAGACTTCTGCGCACTGTGACCCTCAGCATGCGCTGACCCCGCTCTGGGATTTAACACTTCGTGGCGGAGTTGCTGTTGTTCCCAATGGCTTCCTCTTTGTTATAATCCCACTAACAGTTGAGCGTGGAATATTTAGTAGTGAGGAAATGTCAGGAATGGACTTATTGCACAGGTGTCAGCCTATCACGGCCCCACGCTTGAGTTCACTGAGCTCCTGAGAGCGACCCATTCTCTCACTAATGTGTGTAGAAGCGTCTGCAGGCCGAGAGCTGGAGTTATACACCTGTGGCCATGAAGAGACTGAACACCTGAACTCAGGGATCTGGAGGAGCGGCCCAATACTTCTGGCTATATAGTGCATTAGTGGAGAAGGGGCTGGTTGTTACACTACTGTAAAATATAGTATTCGTGATTTTATGTGGATTTTTACAGCGGCTTTCCGGTTCTCTCCGATTTTATATTTTGTGAGCTGAACCGTGAGCAGTAGCTAAAGACATGAAGGGGGAGGAAAGAGACAAATGCCTCTCGTTTTTCTTATTCGCCGTTCTTTACTGGACTATTATCTCAAAACCACAATGATGAGCTTTAATTTGTCCAAAACACATTAACTCTGAGCTGACACCAAAGGTCAAAGAAATAAGAAGTTCATCATGTCGTGCTGTAATTAATGTGTGTGCGGAGACACTCTCAAAATGAAAAATTAAGTTCTTTGACATTTTGCTAAGGAGTTTAGTGTGCAGAGAAGATGATGTCTCTGACCATTGAGTTAAATGTGCTCAAATCCTCCTCTGACTGGTGTTAGAAAAGAACAGAAGCCTGTCTGATAGCGGTTGCTCAATTTGGAAAAGTATTTCATGCATTTTAAGACAATGATGCCTCAATGCTGTAGATCCATGATCCCAGAATACTGCCAATGCTGAGACTAAGGAAACTTACCGATCAAAGACAGAACACACTCTTAAAAATAAAGGTTGCAAATGTGGATTTATACTGAGAAGAAACTTTGGATCTCAAAGAACCTTTCAGTGATCAGTGCTTAAAATAACTACACATTCACGGCATCGTGTAGTCCCATTATTTACTTGAATGATCTTAATCTAACACCTCTGAAGGTGCAATGAAGTTAAAGTGCATAGAGATGAAAGTTTAGCAATGATAAGCTCATGACTCCTACTTTCCTCAAGTTGCTGAGCGTAGACGGTGCGGAGAGATCTGTGCCCTCAGGAACCGTCTCCATCTCGGCTTTATTATTTTTATGTTCTGAACGAGAGGAAGTGGGCAGAACGAACAAACTGAAAAGCTTCTTGAGCTCTGAGCACCGCATGACTCAGAAGAGGAGAGAGACAAACAAAAGAGAGCTGTTAATCTGGTTTCTCTCTCTGGCTTCTGTGCCTCCTCTTCATTCAGCGTCTGTAATTCAGTGTGTCGGATTCAAGGTCATTTCTTTAAGCTTCAGATGGGTCGCTAAACGACCTTCACTTTTAATGACACTGACAAGAAAACAAGGTTTCCATGCTCTCGAATCTGACAGTCCTGCCCTTGGCTTTGGTTTAATCATCAGAGATGGTGAAGTCATGGTATTGTATCCTCATGTCTGCCACTTTGAGATGTTTTTCAGATCTTTCTGAACTTGAGCTGTCAGAACACAGCTCTCCGGTACATCTGTGTGTCACATTGATCCGAACTCACACGATCTATGAGCCATTAACAGGCACATGACCTCAGAGATTTAAGCATACAGTATAGTTTTCACATCAGAAGACACCTACATTATATCAGACATGTCATGCTTAGCACTTTCTAAGAGTAAACTAACATGTCTGCAATATCACACCTGGAAGTTTTAAAGCCGACTAAAGGTTTGAAGGACATGTGGACCTTACAGTCTTGAGGTTTTAATCTATTGAATGTTTCTTATTTTATTTGAAGTTGTTTCTAGGGCCCTTCACAGTTGCTCATCTTTGTTTCTGGCTTTCTTTAAAATAAATTATGTTTTAATAAACACTGTTACAAATAACACAAACAGAAAAAGTCAAGAGTCAAACTGCCCAACTGAAGGAAACGCTGATCAACATGATTATGACCAAACATTTTCAATAAAACATCTAAATCTCTATTAATTCTCACAAAAACTTCTGAAGATGAATAACAAAGTCAATCAGGTTAGTAATGCGTTGTGAAGTGCTGAAGAGTTGATCCTCCTCTGCTGAGATTGAGAGATGTAGTGTCTTTTATCTTCAGATGATTTAATCTAAAGCTGTGGCTGAAGTCAATTGTAGAAGGTCTTGTGTTTCTCTGTCCTTCAGCGATTCTGCTTGTTAACAGCAGGTGTTCATCACTAATGCCCAATCATCATTAAAGGTGAGACACTACAGGTGACTAGGGATTTTTTTATTTTATTAGAAGATGTCACTGTGAGACTTCTCCGGTTTGTTACTGGTATAAGCATAAGAATAAATGTATTACAAGTGTTGTGTAAATTAATGTTTTAATATGCAAATGAGGTATTATACAAATATTATAAAAATAAATAAATGCTTATTTGCATACATTTCCAAAAACTAAATCTGGAAATTGTAATAGACCAGGTTTAAAATTCTTGGTTCTGTTTGTTGACATATTAGATGAAAGAGCAATCTGGATATCTTATGTTGTGCTTTAGTTAAATTAGAAAATACTGACAATAGTCTTAAAAAGTCATTTTCAACATGTTTTTTGGGAGTAAAATAACTCAGGATAGGAATGATAGATCAACAAATCCCTCTGGAAAAGCCTTCAGAATATAGTTAAGAATAAGACTGGAAGAGTTGGTGCAACTGAAGTGGATATATGGGGACACTAAGATTATGATCTAAGTTATTCAACTAAATATACAAATACAATTAATGAATTATGTTTTATTTAATTCTATAAACTATAATCCTGATCTGCCAACATTGTCTCTCTATGATAAATTAAAATAAGCTGATAACATCACTGTTTACTCCAGAACGACTGTACAGCCAAATCTAATTCTGCTGCAGTATTGTCCTGTTTAACACTGAAGCTGCTCTGACACAATCGGCACTGGAGAAGAGCGATATCAATAAAGATGACTGATATATCTGACTCTAGACATTGATAAATTAATAAATGATTAATAGCAATAGCCTTAAGCTGAAGAGAACTACCTTAAACTGTCCCTGTTTGTCACGTGTCCATCTATAACTCATTGAATCTAATTCGCTGACGGGGTTTCATTGCCTAATCTGTTGTTCTTTACTTTCTTTTACTAGCTCTTGCAAGTGGCAGCTGTAGAATGCTAACTTTTGGTGATTTCCGGTTGAAATCTAAAGGCACAAAACATAATGAAATAACCACCTTAAATGTGTAATGTTGACATATTTTTAATTTTGACATGAAAGATACATGTTAAGGGAGCAAACTGGCCCAAAACCTCACCATTGACCACTGCATGAAAAAACTAGCTGTAATTATTATCCAATTATAATGCTGGGAACTTCTCCATAACTCCTTTAGTTTGAGTCAGAGGTAACATTTGAATGCAGTTAACTCATTTTTATCTAGCACATATAACTTAAGTTAGTAAGAGGACATGTATTTGAGAAAAAACAAACTTTAAAGCCATGTGTAATCATTGCCAGTGTTAGCTGGGCCAGACCGCCTAATGATTTGGCTGCGGGTCCGTTTCAGAAGGTAATCGCTCATGATCTTAACGTCCACTTGCGGTCCAGAATACATTGAGCTTAGCCCACATCTCAGCACGTCTCCTAGCAACACGAGCAGATAAAGGAAGCCAGATACAGTCAACACTACATGTGTGGGTGATTAGTGAGATTTAGGAGGACAGGCTCTTCTAAACGCTCCTCATGCCAGCTCAGGTGGATCACCGCAACACTAACCTAAACACTAACCTAAACGCTCCTCATGCCAGCTCAGGTGGATCACCGCAACACTAACCTAAACACTAACCTAAACGCTCCTCACGCCAGCTCAGGCAGATCACCCCAACACTAACCTAAACGCTCCTCACGCCAGCTCAGGCAGATCACCCCAACACTAACCTAAACGCTCCTCATGCCAGCTCAGGTGGATCACCGCAACACTAACCTAAACGCTCCTCACGCCAGCTCAGGCAGATCACCCCAACACTAACCTAAACGCTCCTCATGCCAGCTCAGGCAGATCACCCCAACACTAACCTAAACGCTCCTCATGCCAGCTCAGGCAGATCACCCCAACACTAACCTAAACGCTCCTCACGCCAGCTCAGGCAGATCACCCCAACACTAACCTAAACGCTCCTCACGCCAGCTCAGGCAGATCACCTCAACACTAACCTAAACGCTCCTCACGCCAGCTCAGGCAGATCACCCCAACACTAACCTAAACGCTCCTCACGCCAGCTCAGGCAGATCACCCCAACACTAACCTAAACGCTCCTCACGCCAGCTCAGGCAGATCACCCCAACACTAACCTAAACACTAACCTAAATGCTCCTCACGCCAGCTCAGGTAGATCACCGCAACACTAACCTAAACGCTCCTCACGCCAGCTCAGGCAGATCACCGCAACACTAACCTAAACACTAACCTAAACGCTCCTCACGCCAGCTCAGGCAGATCACCGCAACACTAACCTAAACACTAACCTAAACGCTCCTCACGCCAGCTCAGGTGGATCACCGCAACACTAACCTAAACACTAACCTAAACGCTCCTCACGCCAGCTCAGGTAGATCACCGCAACACTAACCTAAACACTAACCTAAACGCTCCTCACGCCAGCTCAGGCAGATCACCTCAACACTAACCTAAACGCTCCTCACGCCAGCTCAGGCAGATCACCCCGACACTAACCTAAACGCTCCTCACGCCAGCTCAGGTAGATCACCCCAACACTAACCTAAACGCTCCTCATGCCAGCTCAGGTGGATCACCGCAACACTAACCTAAACGCTCCTCATGCCAGCTCAGGTGGATCACCGCAACACTAACCTAAACACTAACCTAAACGCTCCTCACGCCAGCTCAGGTGGATCACCGCAACACTAACCTAAACACTAACCTAAACGCTCCTCATGCCAGCTCAGGTGGATCACCGCAACACTAACCTAAACACTAACCTAAACGCTCCTCACGCCAGCTCAGGTAGATCACCGCAACACTAACCTAAACGCTCCTCACGCCAGCTCAGGTAGATCACCGCAACACTAACCTAAACGCTCCTCACGCCAGCTCAGGCAGATCACCCCAACACTAACCTAAACGCTCCTTACGCCAGCTCAGGCAGATCACCCCAACACTAACCTAAACGCTCCTCACGCCAGCTCAGGCAGATCACCCCAACACTAACCTAAACGCTCCTCACGCCAGCTCAGGCAGATCACCCCAACACTAACCTAAACGCTCCTCACGCCAGCTCAGGCAGATCACCCCAACACTAACCTAAACGCTCCTCACGCCAGCTCAGGCAGATCACCCCAACACTAACCTAAACGCTCCTCACGCCAGCTCAGACAGATCACCCCAACACTAACCTAAACACTAACCTAAACGCTCCTCACGCCAGCTCAGGCAGATCACCCCAACACTAACCTAAACGCTCCTCACGCCAGCTCAGACAGATCACCCCAACACTAACCTAAACGCTCCTCACGCCAGCTCAGACAGATCACCCCAACACTAACCTAAACACTAACCTAAACGCTCCTCACGCCAGCTCAGGCAGATCACCCCGACACTAACCTAAACGCTCCTCACGCCAGCTCAGGCAGATCACCCCAACACTAACCTAAACGCTCCTCACGCCAGCTCAGACAGATCACCCCAACACTAACCTAAACACTAACCTAAACGCTCCTCACGCCAGCTCAGGCAGATCACCTCAACACTAACCTAAACGCTCCTCACGCCAGCTCAGGCAGATCACCCCAACACTAACCTAAACGCTCCTCACGCCAGCTCAGGCAGATCACCCCAACACTAACCTAAACGCTCCTCACGCCAGCTCAGGCAGATCACCCCAACACTAACCTAAACGCTCCTCACGCCAGCTCAGGCAGATCACCTCAACACTAACCTAAACGCTCCTCACGCCAGCTCAGGCAGATCACCCCAACACTAACCTAAACGCTCCTCACGCCAGCTCAGGCAGATCACCTCAACACTAACCTAAACGCTCCTCACGCCAGCTCAGGCAGATCACCCCAACACTAACCTAAACGCTCCTCACGCCAGCTCAGGCAGATCACCCCAACACTAACCTAAACGCTCCTCACGCCAGCTCAGGCAGATCACCGCAACACTAACCTAAACGCTCCTCACGCCAGCTCAGGCAGATCACCCCAACACTAACCTAAACGCTCCTCACGCCAGCTCAGGCAGATCACCCCAACACTAACCTAAACGCTCCTCACGCCAGCTCAGGCAGATCACCGCAACACTAACCTAAACACTAACCTAAACGCTCCTCACGCCAGCTCAGGCAGATCACCCCAACACTAACCTAAACGCTCCTCACGCCAGCTCAGGCAGATCACCCCAACACTAACCTAAACGCTCCTCACGCCAGCTCAGGCAGATCACCCCAACACTAACCTAAACGCTCCTCACGCCAGCTCAGGCAGATCACCCCAACACTAACCTAAACGCTCCTCACGCCAGCTCAGGCAGATCACCCCAACACTAACCTAAACGCTCCTCACGCCAGCTCAGGCAGATCACCTCAACACTAACCTAAACGCTCCTCACGCCAGCTCAGGCAGATCACCCCAACACTAACCTAAACGCTCCTCACGCCAGCTCAGGCAGATCACCCCAACACTAACCTAAACGCTCCTCACGCCAGCTCAGGCAGATCACCCCAACACTAACCTAAACGCTCCTCACGCCAGCTCAGGCAGATCACCCCAACACTAACCTAAACGCTCCTCACGCCAGCTCAGGCAGATCACCCCAACACTAACCTAAACGCTCCTCACGCCAGCTCAGGCAGATCACCCCAACACTAACCTAAACGCTCCTCACGCCAGCTCAGGCAGATCACCCCAACACTAACCTAAACGCTCCTCACGCCAGCTCAGGCAGATCACCCCAACACTAACCTAAACGCTCCTCACGCCAGCTCAGGCAGATCACCCCAACACTAACCTAAACGCTCCTCACGCCAGCTGAGGTAGATCACCTCAACACTAACCTAAACGCTCCTCACGCCAGCTCAGGCAGATCACCCCAACACTAACCTAAACGCTCCTCACGCCAGCTCAGGCAGATCACCCCAACACTAACCTAAACGCTCCTCACGCCAGCTCAGGCAGATCACCCCAACACTAACCTAAACGCTCCTCACGCCAGCTCAGGCAGATCACCCCAACACTAACCTAAACGCTCCTCACGCCAGCTCAGGCAGATCACCCCAACACTAACCTAAACGCTCCTCACGCCAGCTCAGGCAGATCACCCCAACACTAACCTAAACGCTCCTCACGCCAGCTCAGGCAGATCACCCCAACACTAACCTAAACGCTCCTCACGCCAGCTGAGGTAGATCACCTCAACACTAACCTAAACGCTCCTCACGCCAGCTCAGGCAGATCACCCCAACACTAACCTAAACGCTCCTCACGCCAGCTCAGGCAGATCACCCCAACACTAACCTAAACGCTCCTCACGCCAGCTCAGGCAGATCACCCCAACACTAACCTAAACGCTCCTCACGCCAGCTGAGGTAGATCACCCCAACACTAACCTAAACGCTCCTCACGCCAGCTCAGGCAGATCACCCCAACACTAACCTAAACGCTCCTCACGCCAGCTCAGGCAGATCACCCCAACACTAACCTAAACGCTCCTCACGCCAGCTGAGGTAGATCACCTCAACACTAACCATCATGGCTGGAACAACCTCCTTCTCCCAGCACATCTGCTGCTGTTTGAGTGATATAAGCTCGGTTAGGGGAATTGAACACTGCGTTCACATCCAGAGCAAATCATGGATGGATGGAAGCAGGGCCGTGTTAAACCTTTGCGGGGCCCTGGGCTAAGTTTTTGCGGGGCCCTTGATCTCCCAACCTGTCAGTTGAAACCCCGGTAGATCCCCCCCTGCCACGGTCACATTTTCGTTCGACATGTCGAGGTGATGATGTACTGGGTGTCTGCTGTGACTCGATCCGAGTGTGTGACAACGATGCTCAACGTACCCATAATTGCCTCGATCCAAAAAAAAAAAAAAAAAAAAAAGGATAACGCAAAAGATAATTGTCTCGGGGGGCCCCCTGGTGTTCGGGGCCCTGGGCTGCAGCCCATGTTGCCCATTAGGATAACGCGGCCCTGGATGGAAGGCAATGCAGGACGCTCAAGCGCTGTCATTAATAAAAAAAAAAAAGAATAATAATAGGTTTTATTTATAATGCATTTTTCATTCCGAAGAATCTCAGAGCTACAATGGAAAGGAAACATAACAAAAATGAATAAAAAGTTAAAATATAGACCAATAAAAACCAAAACAGTCATTAGCATGTTCATCTGTGACGAACTGAGCAGTTCTTCATCTAGAAGCCACTGGCTTCACACTAATGATCAGAAGTGTCTAATTCTAACAATACAATGTTTTAACGGCATGAACAAATGTGCACAGGTTTACAATCTCAATATTCAAGCTGGAGTTCGTTACTCACGCTGTGTGGGACGTAGAGAAATACACGCCCCGAGAGCCGCTTGACACAGTGTGTGAATGTCAGCTCTTTCATGCCTTTGCTCCGGAACAGACAACTTCACTCTAACTCGTTTTTCAGTGAACACACACACACACACACACACACACACACACACACACACACACACACACACACAAAGCATGATCTGATGTAGAAGGGCCATGAAAGTGATGAAATGATGATTATAAAATCTGCAGAGGATTTGATTTAGTATTTTAAGGCTTTGAGTAAGAACCACAGAGAAGTCTTCTTCAAATGCTTATCGTTTAGGCCAGACTGACTTTATCTAACCTGAGAATAATTCATTAGGTGTTATGATCAAAGTACACGTCACAAAACATTATGATCGATATATGCGCTTTGGCTTGTTGAAAATATGATTTTAAAAGTCCTCATTATGAGATTAAAAGGTGAAATTAGATTTTTTTAAAAGTCTGAATTATGACCAAAACACACACTAAGACATTTAAGAGATGAATTCATGCTTGTTACTGGTTTTAAATTTTGCTTTTAATGTTTTGATTCAGACTTATAAGAACATTTGCATGCGTTTCTACATTTTGAAATCAGTTTTTACAACAGAAATTAATCAATCAATATTTAGCTTTTCATCTAAAACTACATTTATTTCCTCACTGCACTGTAAAAAAAAATAGTGTTGAGTTGAGTGAAATTAAAAAATGAAATTGGTTTAATAAATAGAAAATCTAAATATTATTGTACTGAACCACATGTAACGGTGGGGGCTCGATAAATAAACTCACAAAAAAACAACAAACAACAAATGAGTTAATCTAGAGTTCGGTCAGTTAGTTCGGGCGCCAGACAGGCACCCTGTCAATAGTCAAATCAAACGCTCACCTGCCGGAGCTCAGGTGTGTGTGAACGCTCACCTGCCGGAGCTCAGGTGTGTGTGAACGCTCACCTGCCGGAGCTCAGGTGTGTGTGAACGCTCACCTGCCGGAGCTCAGGTGTGTGTGAACGCTCACCTGCCGGAGCTCAGGTGTGTGTGAACGCTCACCTGCACATTCCTCATGTTCTCCTGAAGCGAACACCACCGCGGTGGAGCTCTTGGCTGTGTGTGTGTGTGTATGTGTCGGCGCACATGCATTGAGGCTACACGGTTCTCACCTGTCGCAGCCACTCTAATCATACCCTCTTCCCTCCTCTCCGCTTCACGCGATTACCTCATTTCCTTTCGCCATTCGCTAAACGGAAATGGGTGAAGAAGATTATATTTGTTTTTGTTTAATTTCAGCTTTGTTACACACATAAACATAATTCTTTTAAATATAAATCATGAAAATAACACAATTTAGCAGTTCCACCGCATTATTACAAATAACACAATTACACAATATGTTACTCAATCTTTAACACTATATTGAACAAAGGCTGATGTCAGTGATCATTGCCGGGATCCGGGAACCTTCAGTGTGAAGAGCTGGAGGAATAAAGCGGACTGACTTCACTAAACCGGCTTAGGCCTGAAGAGAAGCGGATATGCCATATCGTGATAAATAATGCGATATGAGATATGATATTGCCATTAGTGTGTACAATCTGTTTCAATTATATCACTGAAATTATTTAAAAACTGAGAATGAAACCGTTTCTCATTCTCTCTGGGAGAAGAAAGCATCGCTACAGCTTCTGAACGTGACCTGTGTTGGTGAAAAAATGTGTGTCACAAATGATTCACGTTTTGGTGTGTGTGTGTGAGTTTGTGTGAGTGAGCGTGTGTGTGTGTGTGAGTGTGTGTCACACACACACGCTCACTCACACACACTCACACACACCAAAACGTGAATCGAAACGTGAGTGAGTGAGTGAGTGTGTGTGTGTGTGAGTGAGCGTGTGTGTGTGAGTGTGTGTGTGTGAGTGTGTGTGAGTGAGTGAGCGTGTGTGTGTGAGTGTATGTGTGTGTGAGTGAGTGAGCGTGTGTGTGTGAGTGTATGTGTGTGTGAGTGTGTGTGTGAGTGAGTGTGTGTGAGTGAGCGTGTGTGTGTATGTGAGTGAGTGTGAGCGTGTGTGTGTGAGTGTGTGTGTGTGTGTATGTTCTTTGACAATTTTCAATCTGGTTTCCGACCGCATCACAGCACAGAGACAGCGCTCATAAAGATTATAAATGATATTCGCTTAAACACTGATACAGGCAAAACATCAATTCTGGTTCTACTGGACCTCAGTGCTGCATTCGACACTGTTGACCACACCATACTTCTAGACAGGCTGGAAAACTGGGTTGGGCTTTCTGGGATGGTCCTCAAATGGTTCAGATCATACTTAGAAGGGAGAGGTTATTATGGGATGGTCCTCAAATGGTTCAGGTCATACTTAGAAGGGAGAGGTTATTATGTGAGTATAGGAGACCATAAGTCTGAGTGGACGTCCATGACATGCGGAGTCCCACAAGGGTCAATTCTAGCACCACTCCTTTTTAACCTGTATATGCTGCCACTGAGCCAAATAATGAAAAAGAACAATATTGCTTACCACAGCTATGCTGACGACACCCAGCTCTACTTAGCACTATCACCTAATGACTACAGCCCCATTGACTCGCTGTGCAAATGCATTGATGAAGTTAGCAACTGGATGTGCCAAAACTATCTTCAGTTAAACAAAGACAAAACTGAAATCACTTCATTTGGAAACAAATATTACATTTTCAAGGTGAACGCATATCTTGAGGCTAAAGGCCTGATAACAAAAAATCAAGTCAGGAATCTTGGAGTGATTTTGGAGTCCGACCTGAGTTTCAGTAGTCATGTCAAAGCAATAACTAAATCAGCATACTATCATCTGAAAAATATTGCAAGGATTAGATGTTTTGTCTCCAGGCAAGACTTAGAGAAACTGGTTCACGCTTTCATCACCAGTAGGGTGGACTATTGTAACGGCCTTCTCACCGGCCTTCCCAAAAAGACCATTAGACAGCTCCAGCTCATACAGAACACTGAGCAGAACCAGAAAATATGACCATATCACACCAGTCCTCAGGTCTTTACACTGGCTTCCAGTTACATCTAGGATCGATTTTAAAGTACTATTACTTGTTTATAAATCACTCAATGAGCTAGGACCCCAATACATCGCAGATATACTGATTAAATACAAACCCAACAGATCACTCAGATCAGCAGGATCAAGTCAGTTAGAAATACCAAGAGTTCACTCAAAGCAAGGAGAGTCTGCCTTTAGCTATTCTGCCAGCCGTAGTTGGAACCAGCTTCCTGAACAGATCAGATGTGCTCCAACAGTAGCCACATTCAAATCCAGACTCAAAACACATCTGTTCAGCTGTGCATTTACTGAATGAGCTCTGAGCACTGTACGTCCCACTGGGTGCACCTTATCTATGCATCATTTTTTAAATAATTTTTTATAACTGTTTTAGTTTACCTGTTCTTTTCTTTGGTTATCATCATTTTATTATTTTTAATTCTCTTTACATTGTATTCTTTTTCTTATGCATTTTTTAGCCCTATTTTAATTCCTTTCTATGTAAAGCACTTTGAATTGCCATTGTGTATGAAATGTGCTATATAAATAAACTTGCCTTGCCTTGCCTTGCCTATGTGTGAGTGAGTGTGTGTGAGTGAGTGAGTGTGTGTGTGTGTGTGTGTGCGTGAGTGTGTGCGTGAGAGTGTGTGTGCGTGCGAGTGAGTGTGTGTGTGTGTGTGTGAGTGAGTGTGTGTGTGTGTGTGTGTGTGTCAGACAGCGCGAGACTGTGAATTATTGCGTTTAATATCTCTTTTTAACATCCAGCAGGTCCCATTAGTAACAGTAATGAGCTCAGTCTGTCCTCTGCCCAGTGTGTGAACTAAAACACACACTCTCCCCAGTGTTGAAGAAGCACATTAAACTCATGCAGATGTTGCGAGCCGTTGTGTTCAAACTCCCCTTTGTCTGAAGATTAGTCATGAATAATGGGATGCCTCAGCATCAGCTGTGCGGTACAGCGTGTGTGTGTGTGTCGGGGTAAGATGTGCCAGTGGCTCGCCTCATGTGGATATATTCCGGAAGGAGCATGAGCCGAGCCTGAACGTTCCTCAGTGAGTCTGGAGTCTGCAGGCCGTGTTTCACCGACACACCCAGGGGTTAATCTCCTTCAGTGAGTCTGGAGTCTGCAGGCCGTGTTTCACCGACACACTCAGGGGTTAATCTCCTTCAGTGAGGCTGGAGTCTGCAGGCCGTGTTTCACCGACACACTCAGGGGTTAATCTCCTTCAGTGAGGCTGGAGTCTGCAGGCCGTGTTTCACCGACACACTCAGGGGTTAATCTCCTTCAGTGAGGCTGGAGTCTGCAGGCCGTGTTTCACCGACACACTCAGGGGTTAATCTCCTTCAGTGAGGCTGGAGTCTGCAGGCCGTGTTTCACCGACACACTCAGGGGTTAATCTCCTTCAGTGAGGCTGGAGTCTGCAGGCCGTGTTTCACCGACACACTCAGGGGTTAATCTCCTTCAGTGAGGCTGGAGTCTGCAGGCCGTGTTTCACCAACACACTCAGGGGTTAATCTCCTTCAGTGAGGCTGGAGTCTGCAGGCCGTGTTTCACCGACACACTCAGGGGTTAATCTCCTTCAGTGAGGCTGGAGTCTGCAGGCCGTGTTTCACCGACACACTCAGGGGTTAATCTCCTTCAGTGAGGCTGGAGTCTGCAGGCCGTGTTTCACCGACACACTCAGGGGTTAATCTCCTTCAGTGAGGCTGGAGTCTGCAGGCCGTGTTTCACCGACACACTCAGGGGTTAATCTCCTTCAGTGAGGCTGGAGTCTGCAGGCCGTGTTTCACCGACACACTCAGGGGTTAATCTCCTTCAGTGAGGAGAGACGGGCTGACGGATGTGCCGGCCAGTCTGAGGAGGAATGAGCGGTTATTACGGACGACCTCAGCCAGGTCTGGGAGGTGGGCTGTGGTTTAGGATCCTGATATTCGGGATCGGGGACTCATTATCAGAGAGCTTCATCAGGAATCAGGACGTGGTCAGACCTGCGGGTTCCTGACGCACTGAGGGAATTAATCTGCAGCCAGTTACTATTCCTGATGCTCATATAGAGGATTCTTTAATATATTCATATATTCACTGAGCGGACGACAGGGAGGAAGTTATCGCCATGGCAACCAGATACAGCCAGCGCCGCCCGTGAGAGAGCTCCAGGCCAGATCTCTGGATATCCGTAAATCAAGACGCCTTCACTAGATCACTAACATCTGAATGAAGAGTTTATCCTCAAACAGGTGAAATGATCTGCCAATGGGTGAGGAGAATAATCTGATTTCTGATTATAATCTTGTCTCTTGTTTTCGTCCCGATCAGAAATCAGATTATTCTCCTCACCCATTGGCTGATCATTTCACCTGTTTGAGGATAAACTCATCCCGGTGATCAGCGTTTGCTTTAGCTGGGCGGTTTGATGATGATGATGTGTTAATGCCAGTTCCTCTGGATGATCAATCAGTCCCTGATCTACAGCTCAGTTGGGGACACTAACATTATGATCAGTTATTCAACTAAATATACAGATGATATTAATGAATGAGGTCTTATTTAATTCTATAAACTATAATACTGATCTGCCATCATTGTCTCTCTCTGATAAATTAAAATAAGCTGATAACATCACTGTTTACTCCAGAACGACTGTACAGCCAAATCTAATTCTGCTGCAGTATTGTCCTGTTTAACACTGAAGTTGCTCTGACACAATCGCCGCTGGAGAAGAGCGATATAAATAAAGATGACTGAGTTTAATATGAGTAATATAATATTAACTCTGTTCTATAGTGATTGCAGAAATGATCCAGCACGGTTTAATCAGATCTGAGTACAGTTTAAAACAATCATTAGCCTATATTGCTGTGAGTTGTATTTTTTCAGTGAATCATCAAACCTGTCATCATTTATCTCCAGTATTATCTCTTTATTGGGAATCATGTGGTCGGCCATCTTGTTCCTCCTGTTCTGACCGCTCTGATATACCGCAGCACTCGTGACGCAGGCGTTAGGGTCAACAGCTCCGAGCCTTTATCAGTCAAACTCATTCCTAGACTTAACAATAATGAGGTAACCTGAGCGGCTGACACCAGCTCCTGAAGCTCCGCCCTCTTCTGAAAGGGGGGCGGAGAGCAGCAGCTCATTTGCATTTAAAGGGACACACACACACACACACACTCTCTCTCTCTCTCTCACACACACACACACACACACACACACACACACACACACACACACACACACACACACTCTCTCTCTCTCTCTCTCACACACACACACACACACACAGTAACCAGAGGCCTGAATCTGGTCAGACTGGTGAGTTTGGAGAGGTATCCAAGGCAACGCTGTCAAGAAAGGCAAAGCGGAGCGGTTGAGATTAAATTAAAAACAAATGTGTTCCAGTGATGATCTCATCAGTCAAGATCACTGCTGTGTGTGTGTGTGTGTGTGTGTGTGTGTGTGTGTGTGTAGTCATCAGGAGCACCAGCGATCGCATCAGTCAAGATCACTGCTGTGTGTGTGTGTGTGTGTGTGTGTGTGTGTGTGTAGTCATCAGGAGCACCAGCGATCGCATCAGTCAAGATCACTGCTGTGTGTGATGGGTAGGTTTAGGGGCAGTGTGTGTGATGGGTAAGTTTAGGGGCAGTGTGTGTGTGTGTGTGTGTGTGTGATGGGTAGGTTTAGGGGCAGTGTGTGTGTGTGTGTGTGTGATGGGTAGGTTTAGGGGCAGTGTGTGTGTGTGTGTGTGATGGTTAGGTTTAGGGGCAGTGTGTGTGTGTGTGATGGGTAGGTTTAGGGGCAGTGTGTGTGTGTGTGTGTGTGATGGTTAGGTTTAGGGACAGTGTGTGTGTGTGTGTGTGATGATGGGTAGGTTTAGGGGCAGTGTGTGTGTGTGATGGGTAAGTTTAGGGGCAGTGTGTGTGTGTGTGATGGGTAGGTTTAGGGGCAGTGTGTGTGTGATGGGTAGGTTTAGGGGCAGTGTGTGTGTGTGTGATGGGTAGGTTTAGGGGCAGTGTGTGTGTGTGTGTGTGATGGGTAGGTTTAGGGGCAGTGTGTGTGTGTGTGTGTGTGTGATGGGTAGGTTTAGGGGCAGTGTGTGTGATGGGTAGGTTTAGGGGCAGTGTGTGTGTGTGTGTGTGTGTGTGTGTGTGATGGGTAGGTTTAGGGGCAGTGTGTGTGTGTGTGTGTGATGGGTAGGTTTAGGGGCAGTGTGTGTGATGGGTAGGTTTAGGGGCAGTGTGTGTGTGTGTTTGTGATGGGTAGGTTTAGGGGCAGTGTGTGTGTGTGTGTGTGATGGGTAGGTTTAGGGGCAATGTGTGTGTGTGTTTGTGATGGGTAGGTTTAGGGGCAGTGTGTGTGTGTGATGGGTAGGTTTAGGGGCAGTGTGTGTGTGTGATGGTGGGGTACACGTCTTCATTAGGTTAGGGTAATCCTGTTCTCTGGTCCTCCAGCTGTCGTTGAGCTTCAGTATATTCACGATTCTGCCGCTCGTCCTTCTCCTCATCACACCGTTTTTTGTATTTTATTTATTGTTGTATTATTGCTATATTACTGAAGCACTTTGGGTTTAAGAAAAGCACATTATACATAAAATGTGTTATTATTATTAGATGTTCATTCTGAAGTGAAATCAGGCCTGAAGAGCCGGACCCACATCAACATGTTTGGTCTGAAACTCCCCATTGACGGCTCAATCCGAGCTCCTCAGATGAACTTTGGTGGTCTTAAACTAAAGAAGAGCAGCTGCAGTGTTTAATCTAACCGCTGCTTTATACTGTAAAATACCTCTAGAGCACTGAAGAATCCGTCGCGTGTATGAGAGAGAGAGAGTGTGTGTGAGAGAGAGTGTGTGAGAGAGTATACTGAGCTTTCCACTGTTAAAGACTTTGATTCCCGTCCTAAACACAGACAAAGTTTCAGAAACTAATGTTGGGCGTTTGATGGAGTATTTCTGTGCCAAAAATTGGGTGAGGTCGAGCGACTTCAACGCTTCAGCACGGCATTCTGGGAAGGCAGCGCTGCATTTGAACCGATTTGAACGCAGAAATGACGGGAAGCTTCACAACATCGCTTCAGTCGCGTCTCAAAGTGGATCTCCACGGTCACTGCTGTCAGGACTTCACCAAATCATACCAAAGAAGTGTGTTTCTGCCGGAGCGGTCCCAGCGATAAAGGTTCGGTCCTGCTTTGGAAGCAGCCGGTGAGTTAAACTGCTTCAGATGTCTGTGCTGTCGGCTATCGTCGCGTGAGTAAACATCAGTAAACGACACGATCGCCGCTTCGTCAGTCAAATGCGCTAACGGACTCCATTGCTGTTCTCTGTATAACGTTACACTAGTCTGACGTGCTAAACCGTTCTGCTACTGCTAAGGTTTAGTCGCATACAATAGTCCATAAACCGAATCATGTCCTCATAAACTGCGAGTAAACACACACAAATGTTGACAGGCCACTAAATAATGTCCATACCACAGAGACGGACGTCCTGCTGCTGCTGTTTCTCCTGTTCAGTTTATTTCAGCCTCCGGATGATTCTGGATCATTATCTGTATTAGCTGAGATAGCGATGGGCTTCTCCACGCTTGAGGACGTCACCACTCGTCATTCTTTAGCTCCGCCCACACCATACGCCTCGTCATTCTTTAGCTCCGCCCACACGATACGCCTCGTCATTCTTTAGCTCCGCCCACACGATACGCCTCGTCATTCTTTAGCTCCGCCCACACCATACGCCTCGTCATTCTTTAGCTCCGCCCACACCATACGCCTCGTCATTCTTTAGCTCCGCCCACACCATACGCCTCGTCATTCTTTAGCTCCGCCCACACGATAAGCCTCGTCATTCTTTAGCTCCGCCCACACGATATGCCTCGTCATTCTTTAGCTCCGCCCACACGATATGCCTCCAGGCGCTCGTTTTTTTCCGGAAAGACTCGGTACAGCCCAGATTTCTTTTATAAATATAATAAAACTAAAGACTTTTCGGAGATATGAAGGATGCAATACTACTCTATAGGTACTCAAGATTGACATGAGATTGACTGAAACTGAGTGTTTCACCCCCCCTTTAATATATTAATCTCTGGCCTTTTGTCTGATGTCGGGATCGAGTCCGGCCTCTCCGAGAGGATTTCAGATCTGGGACTCCTGTCAGTATAGCTGGACTCATGGATTGGATATTATCAGTGCTCAATATTTTCACTTTGTTACTCTACTGAAGTATTTTTCAAAGGTCTCCTTTATTGACTTTAAGAAGTTCGCCTGTCAAACTGCTGAAATCACGAGACACTGGCGATCCGAATCATGAGTCGATTCGCTGACTCATAACCGTTTGAATCTTTATCTGAGGATTGAACACAAACGCGGAAGAGAAGCCAATGCTGAATGAAGTCGTAGTTTTTGTTATTTTTGGACCCAAATGTATTTTGGATGCTTCAAGAGACTCTAATTAACCCACTGATGTCTCATATGGACTACTGTGATGATGTTTTTATTCCCTTTCTGGACATGGACAGTATAGTGTGCATACACTTGCATACGCTCTCAGACTAAATATAAAATATCTTAAACTGTGTGTGAAGATGAACGGAGGTCTTACGGGTGTGGAGCGACATTAGGGAGAGGAGTTAATGACAGACATTTCATTTCTGGGTGAACTAACCCTTTAATGTAAGAATGTTAAGATGTTTGGACTAGAAACGACAAAAACACAGAGTAAGAGGAGCACTTCCTTCTGCATTAGACCTTCTCCTGTCCGACGGCGTCATCAGTCAAAGACAAACTGCAAACCGCTGGATTTATGATCCAAGATTTATTCAAATATACAAAATTTAAAAAACTTTTTTTTTTTTGTTCCTGTTTAAAGCTGAGGCGTTTGTGTGTCTCAGGCGGCTCCTCACACACACACACACACACACACACACACACACACACACACTCTCTCAGACGGCTCCTCACACACACACACACACACACACAGTCACACACACAGTCACACACACACACACACACACACACACACACACACACACACACACACACACACACACACACACACACACACACACACACACACACACACACACTCTCTCAGACGGCTCCTCTGCGTGCGGACCGGGCCTCCAGGATCTGCACCACCAGCCGGTTCTTCAGGCTCCTCAGCTTCCCTCTGTAGTTCTGCTGGAGGACCGAGGAGAGCCGGAGCCGCAGCCGGCCCAGATCAACACCAGAGTCCGGCACATTCAGGAGAGACTGGAAGAAGTCCAGCCACAGCTCAGCGTGGACATTCCTGACACACACACACACACACACACGGAGAGAGAGTAAACACACACGCACACAGGGAGAGTAAACACACTGCAAAACACGCTCTTCTCAGGCATGTCGTCTTGTTTCCAGTCCAAATATCTAAATACTCTTAACTCAAGATGCATTTACTAGATCAGTAAAACAACATCAGATATTTGTTCTTGTTTTGTTGAGAAAAATAATCTTATTTCTGTTTGGGACGGAAACAAGAAACAAGCTTTCAAGAAATGAGATTATTTCTCTCCCCCATTGGCAGATCATGTTTCCTGTTGTAAGATTAACTCTTCATTTACTGTATTCTCCAGACTCGCATCAGTCAAAAAGTGCATCATGAAGAGGAAAACGCCCTCCAGCAGTGTGTGCTCCGGCTCACCAAGCAGCAGGCAGTGGGAGAGAGACTTATGAGCGACTAAAGCAGACGATACTTTAACCCTAATGAAGAACACACAGAAAGCTAAATCGCAGACAGAGAGAGCTGGAGGACGAGCCCACCGACTGAACACACTCATCTGAGCCGGACTGACGCCGCGCACCGACTGAACACACTCATCTGAGCCGGACTGACGCCGCGCACCGGCTGAACACACTCATCTGAGCCGGACTGACGCCGCGCACCAACTGAACACACTCATCTGAGCCGGACTGACGCCGCGCACCAACTGAACACACTCATCTGAGCCGGACTGACGCCGCACACCGGCTGAACACACTCATCTGAGCCGGACTGACGCCGCACACCGGCTGAACACACTCATCTGAGCCGGACTGACGCCGCACACCGGCTGAACACACTCATCTGAGCCGGACTGACGCCGCACACCGGCTGAACACACTCATCTGAGCCGGACTGACGCCGCGCACCGACTGAACACACTCATCTGAGCCGGACCGACGCCGCGCACCGACTGAACACACTCATCTGAGCCGGACCGACGCCGCGCACCGACTGAACACACTCATCTGAGCCGGACCGACGCCGCGCACCGACTGAACACACTCATCTGAGCCGGACTGACGCCGCGCACCGACTGAACACACTCATCTGAGCCGGACTGACGCCGTGCACCGTCTGAACACACTCATCTGAGCCGGACTGACGCTGTGCACCGTCTGAACACACTCATCTGAGCCGGACTGACGCTGTGCACCGACTGAACACACTCATCTGAGCCGGACTGACGCCGTGCACCGTCTGAACACACTCATCTGAGCCGGACTGACGCTGTGCACCGACTGAACACACTCATCTGAGCCGGACTGACGCCGTGCACCGTCTGAACACACTCATCTGAGCCGGACTGACGCTGTGCACCGACTGAACACACTCATCTGAGCCGTACTGACGCTGTGCACCGACTGAACACACTCATCTGAGCCGTACTGACGCCGCGCACCGGCCGAACACACTCATCTGAGCCGGACTGACGCCGCGCACCGGCCGAACACACTCATCTGAGCCGTACTGACGCCGCGCACCGGCCGAACACACTCATCTGAGCCGGACTGACGCCGCGCACCGGCCGAACACACTCATCTGAGCCGGACTGACGCCGCGCACCGACCGAACACACTCATCTGAGCCGGACTGACGCTGTGCACCGACTGAACACACTCATCTGAGCCGTACTGACGCTGTGCACCGACTGAACACACTCATCTGAGCCGTACTGACGCTGTGCACCGACTGAACACACTCATCTGAGCCGTACTGACGCCGTGCACCGACTGAACACACTCATCTGAGCCGTACTGACGCCGCGCACCGACTGAACACACTCATCTGAGCCGGACTGACGCCGCGCACCGGCCGAACACACTCATCTGAGCCGGACTGACGCCGCGCACCGGCCGAACACACTCATCTGAGCCGGACTGACGCCGCGCACCGGCCGAACACACTCATCTGAGCCGGACTGACGCCGCGCACCGGCCGAACACACTCATCTGAGCCGGACTGACGCCGCGCACCGACTGAACACACTCATCTGAGCCGGACTGACACCATGCACCGACTGAACACACTCATCTGAGCCGGACTGACGCTGTGCACCGACTGAACACACTCATCTGAGCCGGACTGACGCCGTGCACCGTCTGAACACACTCATCTGAGCCGGACTGACGCTGTGCACCGACTGAACACACTCATCTGAGCCGGACTGACGCCGCGCACCGACCGAACACACTCATCTGAGCCGGACTGACGCTGTGCACCGACTGAACACACTCATCTGAGTGACGCTGTGAATCGCTCTCCGCTGTGTATCTACTGCCCGCGCTGCCATTTGCTGAACAGGATCTCCTTTATGGGGTTATTCTGTTTGTGTTCAGTCGTCAGTGAGTTAATATTTCAGTATTGTGTTCAGTCGTCTGTGAGTTAATATTTCAGTATTGTGTTCAGTCGTCTGTGAGTTAATATTTCAGTGTTGTGTTCAGTCGTCTGTAAGTTAATATTTCAGTATTGTGTTCAGTCGTCAGTGAGTTAATATTTCAGTATCGTGTTCAGTCGTCTGTGAGTTAATATTTCAGTATAGTGTTCAGTCGTCTGTGAGTTAATATTTCAGTATTGTGTTCAGTCGTCTGTGAGTTAATATTTCAGTATTGTGTTCAGTCGTCTGTGAGTTAATATTTCAGTATTGTGTTCAGTCGTCTGTGAGTTAATATTTCAGTATCGTGTTCAGTCGTCTGTGAGTTAATATTTCAGTATCGTGTTCAGTCGTCTGTGAGTTAATATTTCAGTATTGTGTTCAGTCGTCTGTGAGTTAATATTTCAGTATCGTTTTCAGGCGTCTGTGAGTTAATATTTCAGTATCGTGTTCAGTCGTCTGTGAGTTAATATTTCAGTATTGTGTTCAGTCGTCTGTGAGTTAATATTTCAGTATCGTGTTCAGTCGTCTGTGAGTTAATATTTCAGTATCGTGTTCAGTCGTCTGTGAGTTAATATTTCAGTATCGTGTTCAGTCGTCAGTGAGTAAATATTTTAGTATCGTCTCCAGTCGTCTGTGAGTTAATATTTCAGTATTGTGTTCAGTCGTCTGTAAGTTAATATTTCAGTATTGTGTTCAGTCGTCAGTGAGTTAATATTTCAGTATTGTGTTCAGTCGTCAGTGAGTTAATATTTCAGTATTGTGTTCAGTCGTCAGTGAGTTAATATTTCAGTATTGTGTCCAGTCGTCTGTGAGTTAATATTTCAGTATTGTGTTCAGTCGTCAGTGAGTTAATATTTCAGTATTGTGTTCAGTCGTCTGTGAGTTAATATTTCAGTATTGTGTTCAGTCGTCTGTAAGTTAATATTTCAGTATTGTGTTCAGTCGTCAGTGAGTTAATATTTCAGTATTGTGTTCAGTCGTCTGTAAGTTAATATTTCAGTATTGTGTTAAGTCGTCTGTGAGTTAATATTTCAGTGTTGTGTTCAGTCGTCTGTGAGTTAATATTTCAGTATCGTGTTCAGTCTTCTGTGAGTTAATATTTCAGTATCGTGTTCAGTCGTCTGTGAGTTAATATTTCAGTATCGTGTTCAGTCTTCTGTGAGTTAATATTTCAGTATTGTGTTCAGTCGTCTGTAAGTTAATATTTCAGTATTGTGTTCAGTCGTCTGTGAGTTAATATTTCAGTATCGTGTTCAGTCGTCTGTGAGTTAATATTTCAGTATCGTGTTCAGTCTTCTGTGAGTTAATATTTCAGTATTGTGTCCAGTCGTCTGTGAGTTAATATTTCAGTATTGTGTTTAGTCGTCTGTGAGTTAATATTTCAGTATTGTGTTCAGTCGTCTGTAAGTTAATATTTCAGTGTTGTGTTCAGTCGTCTGTGAGTTAATATTTCAGTATTGTGTTCAGTCGTCAGTGAGTTAATATTTCAGTGTTGTGTTCAGTCGTCTGTAAGTTAATATTTCAGTATTGTGTTCAGTCGTCTGTGAGTTAATATTTCAGTATTGTGTTCAGTCGTCTGTGAGTTAATATTTCAGTATTGTGTTCAGTCGTCTGTGAGTTAATATTTCAGTATCGTGTTCAGTCGTCTGTGAGTTAATATTTCAGTATCGTGTTCAGTCGTCAGTGAGTTAATATTTCAGTATCGTGTTCAGTCGTCAGTGAGTTAATATTTCAGTATTGTGTTCAGTCGTCTGTGAGTTAATATTTCAGTATCGTCTCCAGTCGTCAGTGAGTTAATATTTCAGTATCGTGTTCAGTCGTCTGTGAGTTAATATTTCAGTATCGTGTTCAGTCGTCAGTGAGTTAATATTTCAGTATCGTGTTCAGTCGTCTGTAAGTTAATATTTCAGTGTCGTGTTCAGTCGTCTGTGAGTTAATATTTCAGTATCGTGTTCAGTCGTCAGTGAGTTAATATTTCAGTATTGTGTTCAGTCGTCTGTGAGTTAATATTTCAGTATCGTGTTCAGTCGTCAGTGAGTTAATATTTCAGTATTGTGTTCAGTCGTCTGTGAGTTAATATTTCAGTATCGTGTTCAGTCGTCAGTGAGTTAATATTTCAGTATCGTCTCCAGTCGTCTGTGAGTTAATATTTCAGTATCGTGTTCAGTCGTCTGTGAGTTAATATTTCAGTATTGTGTTCAGTCGTCTGTAAGTTAATATTTCAGTATTGTGTTCAGTCGTCAGTGAGTTAATATTTCAGTATTGTGTTCAGTCGTCAGTGAGTTAATATTTCAGTATTGTGTTCAGTCGTCAGTGAGTTAATATTTCAGTATTGTGTCCAGTCGTCTGTGAGTTAATATTTCAGTATTGTGTTCAGTCGTCAGTGAGTTAATATTTCAGTATTGTGTTCAGTCGTCTGTGAGTTAATATTTCAGTATTGTGTTCAGTCGTCTGTAAGTTAATATTTCAGTATTGTGTTCAGTCGTCAGTAAGTTAATATTTCAGTATTGTGTTCAGTCGTCTGTAAGTTAATATTTCAGTATTGTGTTAAGTCGTCTGTGAGTTAATATTTCAGTATTGTGTTCAGTCGTCTGTAAGTTAATATTTCAGTGTTGTGTTCAGTCGTCTGTGAGTTAATATTTCAGTATTGTGTTCAGTCGTCAGTGAGTTAATATTTCAGTGTTGTGTTCAGTCGTCTGTAAGTTAATATTTCAGTGTTGTGTTCAGTCGTCTGTCAGTTAATATTTCAGTATTGTGTTCAGTCGTCTGTGAGTTAATATTTCAGTATTGTGTTCAGTCGTCTGTGAGTTAATATTTCAGTATTGTGTTTAGTCGTCTGTAAGTTAATATTTCAGTGTTGTGTTCAGTCGTCTGTGAGTTAATATTTCAGTATTGTGTTCAGTCGTCTGTAAGTTAATATTTCAGTGTCGTGTTCAGTCGTCTGTGAGTTAATATTTCAGTATTGTGTTCAGGCGTCTGTAAGTTAATATTTCAGTATTGTGTTCAGTCGTCTGTAAGTTAATATTTCAGTATTGTGTTCAGTCGTCTGTCAGTTAATATTTCAGTATCGTGTTCAGTCGTCTGTGAGTTAATATTTCAGTATTGTGTTCAGTCGTCTGTGAGTTAATATTTCAGTATTGTGTTCAGTCGTCAGTGAGTTAATATTTCAGTATTGTGTTCAGTCATCTGTAAGTTAATATTTCAGTATTGTGTCTAGTCGTCTGTGAGTTAATATTTCAGTATTGTGTTCAGTCGTCTGAGAGTTAATATTTCAGTATTGTGTCCAGTCGTCTGTGAGTTAATATTTCAGTATTGTGTTCAGTCGTCTGTAAGTTAATATTTCAGTATTGTGTCTAGTCGTCTGTGAGTTAATATTTCAGTATTGTGTTCAGTCATCTGTAAGTTAATATTTCAGTATTGTGTCTAGTCGTCTGTGAGTTAATATTTCAGTATTGTGTTCAGTCGTCTGTAAGTTAATATTTCAGTATTGTGTCTAGTCGTCTGTGAGTTAATATTTCAGTATTGTGTTCAGTCATCTGTAAGTTAATATTTCAGTATTGTGTCTAGTCGTCTGTGAGTTAATATTTCAGTATTGTGTTCAGTCGTCTGAGAGTTAATATTTCAGTATTGTGTCCAGTCGTCTGAGAGTTAATATTTCAGTATTGTGTTCAGTCGTCTGTAAGTTAATATTTCAGTGTTGTGTTCAGTCGTCTGTGAGTTAATATTTCAGTATTGTGTTCAGTCGTCAGTGAGTTAATATTTCAGTATTGTGTTCAGTCGTCTGTGAGTTAGTATTTCAGTATTGTGTTCAGTCGTCTGTGAGTTAGTATTTCAGTATTGTGTTCAGTCGTCTGTGAGTTAATATTTCAGTATTGTGTTCAGTCGTCTGTGAGTTAATATTTCAGTATTGTGTTCAGTCGTCTGTGAGTTAATATTTCAGTATCGTGTTCAGTCGTCTGTGAGTTAATATTTCAGTATCGTGTTCAGTCGTCTGTGAGTTAATATTTCAGTATCGTGTTCAGTCGTCTGTGAGTTAATATTTCAGTGTCGTGTTCAGTCGTCTGTGAGTTAATATTTCAGTGTCGTGTTCAGTCGTCTGTGAGTTAATATTTCAGTATTGTGTTCAGTCGTCTGCGAGTTAATATTTCAGTATTGCGTTCAGTCGTCTGTGAGTTAATATTTCAGTATTGCGTTCAGTCGTCTGTGAGTTAATATTTCAGTATTGTGTTCAGTCGTCTGTGAGTTAATATTTCAGTATTGTGTTCAGTCGTCTGTGAGTTAATATTTCAGTGTCGCGTTCAGTCGTCTGTGAGTTAATATTTCAGTGTCGCGTTCAGTCGTCTGTGAGTTAATATTTCAGTATTGCGTTCAGTCGTCTGTGAGTTAATATTTCAGTATCGCGTTCAGTCGTCTGTGAGTTAATATTTCAGTATCGCGTTCAGTCGTCTGTGAGTTAATATTTCAGTATCGTGTTCAGTCGTCGGTGAGTTAATATTTCCGTATCGTGTTCAGTCGTCTGTGAGTTAATATTTCAGTATCGTGTTCAGTCGTCTGTGAGTTAATATTTCAGTATCGTGTTCAGTCGTCTGTGAGTTAATATTTCAGTATTGTGTTCAGTCGTCTGTAAGTTAATATTTCAGTATCGTGTTCAGTCGTCTGTGAGTTAATATTTCAGTATCGTGTTCAGTCGTCTGTGAGTTAATATTTCAGTATTGTGTTCAGTCGTCTGTGAGTTAATATTTCAGTATTGTGTTCAGTCGTCTGTGAGTTCATATTTCAGTATTGTGTTCAGTCGTCTGTAAGTTAATATTTCAGTATTGTGTTCAGTCGTCTGTAAGTTAATATTTCAGTATTGTGTTCAGTCGTCTGTGAGTTAATATTTCAGTATCGTGTTCAGTCGTCTGTGAGTTAATATTTCAGTATCGTGTTCAGTCGTCTGTGAGTTAATATTTCAGTATTGTGTTCAGTCGTCTGTGAGTTAATATTTCAGTATTGTGTTCAGTCGTCTGTGAGTTAATATTTCAGTATTGTGTTCAGTCTGAGAGTTAATATTTCAGTATTGTGTTCAGTCGTCAGTGAGTTAATATTTCAGTATTGTGTTCAGTCGTCTGAGAGTTAATATTTCAGTATTGTGTCCAGTCGTCTGAGAGTTAATATTTCAGTATTGTGTTCAGT
This sequence comes from Pseudorasbora parva, assembly GCF_024679245.1. Taxonomy (NCBI): domain Eukaryota; kingdom Metazoa; phylum Chordata; class Actinopteri; order Cypriniformes; family Gobionidae; genus Pseudorasbora; species Pseudorasbora parva. Next base: position 501,570 of record NC_090186.1, read on the forward strand.
CGTCTGAGAGTTAATATTTCAGTATTGTGTTCAGTCGTCTGTGAGTTAATATTTCAGTATTGTGTTCAGTCGTCTGTGAGTTAATATTTCAGTATTGTGTTCAGTCGTCTGTGAGTTAATATTTCAGTATTGTGTTCAGTCGTCTGTAAGTTAATATTTCAGTATTGTGTTCAGTCGTCTGAGAGTTAATATTTCAGTATTGTGTCCAGTCGTCTGTGAGTTAATATTTCAGTATTGTGTTCAGTCGTCTGTAAGTTAATATTTCAGTATTGTGTTCAGTCGTCTGTGAGTTAATATTTCAGTATTGTGTTCAGTCGTCTGTAAGTTAATATTTCAGTATTGTGTTCAGTTGTAGGCTACAGGAGCAGCAGAGAGCGCCCTCTAGCGGCTGCAGATGGAGATGAAGGATTATTCTTGTCAGTCAGTATGAATTAAACTTGATACCGAAGCCAAAGGACCAGCCAAACTGTGGGAAAGGTGCGACTTATAGTCCGGAAAATACAGTAGAGATTTTTCCACAGAAAACAGCTAAAATATCTGATGTAATTTTACTAATATGTAGTAAATGGATCTTGATTTAAGGATTGTTATATTTAGACTGGAAACAAGAAGAGCATGTTTAGCAGTGACGGTGATCAGACACACACTCCTCACCTCTTAAACACTCCATTAGTCCTCCAGATGCCGCCCTCCTCCTTCACCGTCATATACGTCCCAAACAGCATACAGTACACCGTACCGGCAATGCCGAAATAATCCGTCTGTCAGGAGAGAGAGAGAGAGAGAGAGAGAGAGAGAGAGAGAGAGAGAGAGAGAGAGAGAGAGAGAGAGAGAGAGAGAGAGAGAGAGAGAGAGAGAGAGAGAGAGAATGAGGAAAAACAGCCCACTGACAGACCATCACTGAGAACGATATCAGCATACTAACCGTAACTACCCCTCAGCAGACCCAGGCCAGTGTAGACTGAACCCGTAGGGTCTGCTCTGTGTTCTGCTGCACATGAGGCAGATAGACGAGCACTATATGGATCTTCCCAGCGTGTCTAACGGCTCCCGCAGCAGCTGGCCCTACACTCAGATCTACACCTGAACTACAGCGGTCATGTGATGGTGACCAGCCCTTAATGATCCACTGATATAAAGGTTCCTGATAGTGAAGCGTTTCCTCATAAACGTTATATCAGATTTCCTGATAAACGGCGCCATCGTGTGGATGTTTTGAGAACTGCACACAAGTCCTCCGTTAAAGCACTGAGAGGAGTCGAGTCTGTTCAGAGGTGACATAACCTGCAGCGCTTCATTAATACACTTTAATATAACTAATGCACACATGAGTTACGAGATGATATGATTAACAGTCAGCTAACTAATCCGCCATGTCACAGTAAACACGTCACTTTACATGAAGGAAATAACAGCCTTGATATACTGCAGTTATTAATAAAAAGAAGAAGCGGCATTAAAGTTAAAAAGACTTTGCACTGTATTTAAAAGCAGCGCTCTTCCAGACCATTATTGATGTAAACGTGTTCTGTGTGTACGGGAGTGAGACTGCACACACACTACAGAGATAAACAGCTCAGCGCTGTAACTGCACAAACAGGAATAACACTAATTAATATCGCTTCTATATATCAGTCATCGGCACTGGGGTGGGCGATAAAGCCTCACAATTACATCACGATATTTCAAGAATATTTGCGATGATAATATTTATGATATAGAAAAAAAAACACGGAGCAAAGTTTAGTTCAGCTGGGCGGCATTTATTACTGCAAACAAAATGAAGAGCAGTGTCCCTCCTGTCCACACACACACACACACACACACACACACACACACACACACACAGTGGACATCTATTATCATGAGGACGGAGCCCTGGCACAAGTCATTAGTGTTTCTCTGGAAATATGAAGTTAACTATAACAACATTTTAGTTTAATAATAACTTCAATAAATATAAGCCATTTATGCCAATGGTCTGTCTGAATACTGGATTCTGATTGGCTGGAAGGTGTGCAATAAAATCGTTTAGTGCACTGATAGCTCCAGATCAGATTAATCATCGTTCAGTATTAATGTGCTGCTTTCATTATGAAACGCGGACACACACACACACACACACACACACGGCGCTGCGGATTCAGAAACACAGAAACTCATCATGGCCGCCGCCGGCGTGACTTTCAGCAGTAAAACCGCTCCACCGCTGGATCACGACACTATTCTTCTGATCAGTGATGGGTTAAATCTCTGTATTTAAGTAATAAACACACACCTGCGTTATTAACGAGATGCTGAACCGAGGGATGGGCAGCAGTCCTCATCGGAGGCGGACCTGTCCTCCGTGTCTCAGACCGCTGTTCTCCGCGCTAGAGAAGGTGAACGCCTCATAAGTCATCGCGCCGCTAGATCACTGAGATCGCGATAGGACACTTTTATGATGTAAAAATGTATGCCGATAATAATGCATTACCGAATAATCGGTCCTGTAAATTCAGCATCGGAGGACGACTAGCCTTAATGCGGTCATTTCCACAGCCCTGTTTAATCTCCTTCACCTTTGACCCCCAGAAGGAATCACACACACACACACACACACACCTCTCTCATTGGCCAGATCGCAGTTAGAGCAGCACTGGTATTCGTTCGGGTCACGTGACGTCACTCCGCTCAGCCATCTTTAGACCGCCGGTCTCAGTAACGGCATTCGGAGCGAGTGTATGGAATAAGGACATATATCCCAAACGCAGACTCTAAGCCCCAGAGCATTATAAAGATGTGTTCTCCTCTGAGTCCGCAGAAGAGGCTCAGTCAGACGCTGCCTGAGGGATGAGCCGTGAATCTCCCGCTCGCGCTGCAGGCCACAGCAGAACGTTACTCCTGAAAGCCTGAGCCATCTCCACCGGATGGGGACCGGTTATGGACGAGATATATTTAATAACGGACAAAAGAAAACTGGGGCTAACAAATAAGGATCAGGGCCTGAAACAGACACTTCCTCCAGGTCTCTCTCTCTCTGTCTCTCTCTCTCTCTCTCTCTCTGTCTCTCTCTCTCTCTCTGATGGGGCGTTCGGGCGGCCACCGGCGAGAATATGGCATTAGGGTTAGCAGCGGCGTCGGTGGCATCTAATCAATAACAGCTTACAATGATATGAACAGGTTAGGGTCATAAAGGTCACCTGATAGCTCCAGGGCCGGCCGCTCAGCATCTCCACACACTGGAAGCCTGAGGTCATGCAGCGGGCGGTGAACGCAGTGCATTCTGGGAAGAGAGTCATATCAATGCTCTGGCCCAGATCAATCAGAGCCAGACCGTGGTCCAGATGATCCGGATCAAAGCAGTCATTCTCCAGAAACCTGCGGGACAACAGGGGACGTTAGACCCACACACACACACCTCTCCCCCAACAGGAAGTTCTCCGGCTTGATGTCAGCGTGTATGATGTGGGCCTGATGGAGCTGCTCCACCATGTGCTCCTCTCTCTCTCTCACACACACACACACACACACACACACACCTCTCCCCCAACAGGAAGTTCTCCGGCTTGATGTCGGCGTGTATGATGTGGGCCTGATGGAGCTGCTCCACCATGTGCTCCTCTCTCTCTCTCACACACACACACACACACACACACACACCTCTCCCCCAACAGGAAGTTCTCCGGCTTGATGTCAGCGTGTATGATGTGGGCCTGATGGAGCTGCTCCACCATGTGCTCCTCTCTCTCTCTCACACACACACACACACACACACACACACACACACACACACACACCTCTCCCCCAACAGGAAGTTCTCCGGCTTGATGTCACCGTGTATGATGTGGGCCTGATGGAGCTGCTCCACCATGTGCTCCTCTCTCTCTCACACACACACACACACACACACACACCTCTCCCCCAACAGGAAGTTCTCCGGCTTGATGTCACCGTGTATGATGTGGGCCTGATGGAGCTGCTCCACCATGTGCTCCTCTCTCTCTCACACACACACACACACACACACACACACCTCTCCCCCAGCAGGAAGTTGTCTGGCTTGATGTCGGCGTGTATGATGTGGGCCTGATGGAGCTGCTCCACCATGTGCAGGATGAGGATGGAGAAGTAGAGCACCAGCGGCTGTGGCATCAGCTTCTCACTGCGGCTCTTGTACAGGTTTATCGCACTCTGAGGAACACAGTTACACACATTTAATCCATCAGGCGTACAGACCAAAGGATGAGTTCACTTCAGAATGATCATCTCCTGAGGTTCCTCAGCCCAGATCTTCATGTCTGCCGTTCTTCAGTTTTTTGAGGAAATCATTCCAGGATTTCTCCTCATCATGGCCTTCAAAGGGAACCAGCGGCTGAAGGTCCAAACCCACGAGAAGAGCTTCAGAGGCTCTGATGACCCAGAGGAGTCTGATCCACGCTAACCTTCACACATTCGCTACACTAACGAGCAGTCGCCGCTACACTAACGAGCAGTCTCCGCTACACTAACGAGCAGTCGCCGCTACACTAACGAGCAGTCGCCCGCTACACTAACGAACAGTCGCCCGCTACACTAACGAGCAGTCGCCCGCTACACTAACGAGCAGTCGCCCGCTACACTAACGAGCAGTCGCCCGCTACACTAACGAGCAGTCGCCCGCTACACTAACGAGCAGTCGCCCGCTACACTAACGAGCAGTCGCCCGCTACACTAACGAGCAGTCGCCCGCTACACTAACGAGCAGTCGCCCGCTACACTAACGAACAGTCGCCGCTACACTAACGAACAGTCGCCCGCTACACTAACGAGCAGTCGCCCGCTACACTAACGAGCAGTCGCCCGCTACACTAACGAGCAGTCGCCCGCTACACTAACGAGCAGTCGCCGCTACACTAACGAGCAGTCGCCCGCTACACTAACGAACAGTCGCCGCTACACTAACGAACAGTCGCCGCTACACTAACGAACAGTCGCCCGCTACACTAACGAGCAGTCGCCCGCTACACTAACGAGCAGTCGCCCGCTACACTAACGAGCAGTCGCCCGCTACACTAACGAGCAGTCGCCCGCTACACTAACGAGCAGTCGCCCGCTACACTAACGAGCAGTCGCCCGCTACACTAACGAGCAGTCGCCGCTACACTAACGAGCAGTCGCCGCTACACTAACGAGCAGTCGCCGCTACACTAACGAGCAGTCGCCGCTACACTAACGAGCAGTCGCCCGCTACACTAACGAGCAGTCGCCCGCTACACTAACGAGCAGTCGCCCGCTACACTAACGAGCAGTCGCCCGCTACACTAACGAACAGTCGCCGCTACACTAACGAACAGTCGCCCGCTACACTAACGAACAGTCGCCCGCTACACTAACGAACAGTCGCCCGCTACACTAACGAACAGTCGCCCGCTACACTAACGAACAGTCGCCCGCTACACTAACGAACAGTCGCCGCTACACTAACGAACAGTCGCCCGCTACACTAACGAACAGTCGCCCGCTACACTAACGAACAGTCGCCCGCTACACTAACGAACAGTCGCCCGCTACACTAACGAACAGTCGCCCGCTACACTAACGAACAGTCGCCCGCTACACTAACGAACAGTCGCCCGCTACACTAACGAACAGTCGCCCGCTACACTAACGAACAGTCGCCCGCTACACTAACGAACAGTCGCCCGCTACACTAACGAACAGTCGCCCGCTACACTAACGAACAGTCGCCCGCTACACTAACGAACAGTCGCCCGCTACACTAACGAACAGTCGCCCGCTACACTAACGAACAGTCGCCCGCTACACTAACGAACAGTCGCCGCTACACTAACGAACAGTCGCCGCTACACTAACGAACAGTCGCCGCTATACTAACGAACAGTCGCCCGCTACACTAACGAACAGTCGCCGCTACACTAACGAACAGTCGCCCGCTACACTAACGAACAGTCGCCCGCTACACTAACGAACAGTCGCCCGCTACACTAACGAACAGTCGCCCGCTACACTAACGAACAGTCGCCCGCTACACTAACGAACAGTCGCCGCTACACTAACGAACAGTCGCTCGCTACACTAACGAACAGTCGCTCGCTACACTAACGAACAGTCGCCGCTACACTAACGAACAGTCACCGCTACACTAACGAACAGTCGCTCGCTACACTAACGAACAGTCGCCGCTACACTAACGAACATTCGCTCGCTACACTAACGAACAGTCGCTCGCTACACTAACGAACAGTCGCCGCTACACTAACGAACAGTCGCTCGCTACACTAACGAACAGTCGCTCGCTACACTAACGAACAGTCGCCGCTACACTAACGAACAGTCGCCGCTACACTAACGAACAGTCGCCCGCTACACTAACGAACAGTCGCCCGCTACACTAACGAACAGTCGCCCGCTACACTAATGAACAGTCGCCGCTACACTAACGAACAGTAGCTCGCTACACTAACGAACAGTCGCCGCTACACTAACGAACAGTCGCTCGCTACACTAACGAACAGTCGCCCGCTACACTAATGAACAGTCGCCGCTACACTAACGAACAGTCGCTCGCTACACTAACGAACAGTCGCCGCTACACTAACGAACAGTCGCTCGCTACACTAACGAACAGTCGCTCGCTACACTAACGAACATTCACACACTTTAACCTCAGATGCTCATCTTGCGCCACGGATTGCGTAGGAGGAGCAGTTTGTGTGATGGTTAGTCTAGATCAGAATCCTGGAGTGATTTCCTCCTAAAGCTCTTAAGAGCTGGAGTTAATCATCATCATGACGGTCTGTGTGTGCATTCACAGCCATTGTGCAGCTGTAACTAGTGCTCTACTGTGTTTAGGTCTACATCTCATATGATGCATTGGTTAAGAACGAACACTGCAGTGATGATCATCTTCAGCTCCAACAGTGACGCGCAGCTAATGATGACTGTCCTCATTAAAGAGCTGTAACAAACGCAGTGTATTATCTGAGCCTGATCTGACGTTATCCTCACCAGAAGCGTGCCGCAGTTGTACAGGTCCCCGATCAGCACACTGCCGTTGGTGAAGAGATGAGCGGAGGAGATGCTGCTGAACAGATGGAGCACACTGGGCTGCAGACGGGCCTTCAGCTGGCTGGCCATATAAAACTCCCAGGGGTTCGCCGGCTTCTGGACCTGAAGAGAAGAGGAGGAGGAGAGATGAGGAAGAGGAGAAGAGATGAGGAAGAGGAGAAGAGATGAGGAAGAGGAGAAGAGATGAGGAAGAGGAGAAGAGATGAGGAAGAGGAGAAGAGATGAGGAAGAGGAGAAGAGATGAGGAAGAGGAGAAGAGATGAGGAAGAGGAGAAGAGATGAGAAGAGGAAGATGAGAAGAGGAAGATGAGATGATGACATTCACTCCGCTTAAACTAGGGCTGTCACTTTCTTTTTGATATTTGTATGAGGGGTGTGTGTGTGTGTGCGCTCGTCACCTTTAGGCAGAGCTTCTGTGAAGTTGTGAGGTGTGTGTGTGTGTATGAGGGGTGTGTGTGTGCGCACGCTAGTCACCTTTAGGCAGAGCTTCTGTGAAGTTGGGAGGTGTGTGTGTGTGTATGACGTGTGTGTGTGTGTGTGTGTGTGTGTGTGTGTTTGCGCGCTCGTCACCTTTAGGCAGAACTTCTGTGAGGTTGTGAGGTGTGTGTGTATGAGGGGTGTGTGTGTGTGCGCGCTCGTCACCTTTAGGCAGAGCTTCTGTGAGGTTGTGAGGTGTGTGTGTATGAGGGGTGTGTGTGTGTGCGCGCTCGTCACCTTTAGGCAGAACTTCTGTGAGGTTGTGAGGTGTGTGTGTATGAGGGGTGTGTGTGTGTGCGCGCTCGTCACCTTTAGGCAGAGCTTCTGTGAGGTTGTGAGGTTGGTGGCCTGGTAGACTGTGGCAAACGCTCCCCGTCCGAGAACAAAGTCCACTCGCAGCGACTCTCCAGCTGAGGACACACGAGAGTAACATGAGACACACACACGAGGACACACACACACGAGACAAACTAAAGACACACGAGAGTAACATGAGACACACACACGAGGACACACACACACACGAGACACAAACTAAAGACACACGAGAGTAACATGAGACACACGAGGACACACACACGAGACACAAACTAAAGACACACGAGAGTAACATGAGACACACGAGGACACACACACACGAGACACAAACTAAAGACACACGAGAGTAACATGAGACACACGAGGACACACACACGAGACACAAACTAAAGACACACGAGAGTAACATGAGACACACGAGGACACACACACGAGACACAAACTAAAGACACACGAGAGTAACATGAGACACACGAGGACACACACACGAGACACAAACTAAAGACACACGAGAGTAACATGAGACACACGAGGACACACACACACGAGACACAAACTAAAGACACACGAGAGTAACATGAGACACACGAGGACACACACACACGAGACACAAACTAAAGACACACGAGAGTAACATGAGACACACGAGGACACACACACGAGACACAAACTAAAGACACACGAGAGTAACATGAGACACACGAGGACACACACACGAGACACAAACTAAAGACACACGAGAGTAACATGAGACACACGAGGACACACACACACGAGACACAAACTAAAGACACACGAGAGTAACATGAGACACACGAGGACACACACACGAGACACAAACTAAAGACACACGAGAGTAACATGAGACACACGAGGACACACACACGAGACACAAACTAAAGACACACGAGAGTAACATGAGACACACGAGGACACACACACGAGACACAAACTAAAGACACACGAGAGTAACATGAGACACACGAGGACACACACACACGAGACACAAACTAAAGACACACGAGAGTAACATGAGACACACGAGGACACACACACGAGACACAAACTAAAGACACACGAGAGTAAGATGAGACACACGAGGACACACACACGGAGACACACACACACACACACACACACACACACACACACACACACACACACACACACACAGGGTGTGATAAACTCTACATATGGAGGAAATCTCCTTTAGTTGTCCAAATGAAGTCCTCAGTAATGCACATTACTACTAATAATACATTTATGATATACTGACGGCCGGACATTTACTGAATATGGAGCCTGATCTTAATATGCTGATGATTTTTGCATTGAAGAAGAGTGTGTAATGTTGAGCCATACGATGTGTTGCTGTCTATCGCCACAGATAACCCGTGAGGTTATGACTGGTGTTGGGCTCACCCTAACCCAAGCCTCTGAGGTTTATCCTCACGACCCATCACGGCTGAGCTCCTCACGAGCCGCTGAGGTTTATCCTCACGACCCATCACGGCTGAGCTCCTCACGAGCCGCTGAGGTTTATCCTCACGACCCATCACGGCTGAGCTCCTCACGAGCCGCTGAGGTTTATCCTCACGACCCATCACGGCTGAGCTCCTCACGAGCCGCTGAGGTTTATCCTCACGACCCATCACGGCTGAGCTCCTCACGAGCCGCTGAGGTTTATCCTCACGCCCCATCACGGCTGAGCTCCTCACGAGCCGCTGAGGTTTATCCTCACGCCCCATCACGGCTGAGCTCCTTACGAGCCGCTGAGGTTTATCCTCAGGACCTATCACGGCTGAGCTCCTCACGAGCCGCTGAGGTTTATCCTCACGCCCCATCACGGCTGAGCTCCTTACGAGCCGCTGAGGTTTATCCTCATGACCCATCACGGCTGAGCTCCTCACGAGCCGCTGAGGTTTATCCTCAGGACCCATCACGGCTGAGCTCCTCACGAGCCGCTGAGGTTTATCCTCAGGTCCCATCACGGCTGAGCTTCTCACGAGCCGCTGAGGTTTATCCTCAGGTCCCATCACGGTTGAGCTCCTCACGAGCCGCTGAGGTTTATCCTCACGACCCATCACGGCTGAGCTCCTCACGAGCCTCTAAGGTTTATCCTCACGACCCATCACGGCTGAGCTCCTCACGAGCCGCTGAGGTTTATCCTCACGCCCCATCACGGCTGAGCTCCTCACGAGCCTCTGAGGTTTATCCTCACGACCCATCACGGCTGAGCTTCTCACGAGCCGCTGAGGTTTATCCTCACGACCCATCACGGCTGAGCTCCTCACGAGCCGCTGAGGTTTATCCTCACGACCCATCACGGCTGAGCTTCTCTCGAGCCGCTGAGGTTTATCCTCACGCCCCATTACGGCTGAGCTCCTCACGAGCCGCCGAGGTTTATCCTCACGACCCATCACGGCTGAGCTCCTCACGAGCCGCTGAGGTTTATCCTCACGCCCCATCACGGCTGAGCTCCTCACGAGCCGCCGAGGTTTATCCTCACGCCCCATCACGGCTGAGCTCCTCACGAGCCGCTGAGGTTTATCCTCACGACCCATCACGGCTGAGCTCCTCACGAGCCGCTGAGGTTTATCCTCACGCCCCATCACGGCTGAGCTCCTCACGAGCTGCTGAGGTTTATCCTCACGACCCATCACGGCTGAGCTCCTCACGAGCCGCTGAGGTTTATCCTCACGACCCATCACGGCTGAGCTCCTCACGAGCCGCTGAGGTTTATCCTCAGGTCCCATCACGGCTGAGCTCCTCACGAGCCGCTGAGGTTTATCCTCAGGACCCATCACGGCTGAGCTCCTCATGAGCCGCTGAGGTTTATCCTCAGGACCCATCACGGCTGAGCTCCTCAAGAGCCGCTGAGGTTTATCCTCAGGACCCATCACGGCTGAGCTTCTCACGAGCCGCTGAGGTTTATCCTCAGGACCCATCACGGCTGAGCTCCTCACGAGCCGCTGAGGTTTATCCTCACGACCCATCACGGCTGAGCTCCTCACGAGCCGCTGAGGTTTATCCTCACGACCCATCAGTGCTGAGCTCCTCACGAGCCTCTGAGGTTTATCCTCACGACCCATCATGGCTGAGCTCCTCACGAGCCGCTGAGGTTTATCCTCATGACCCATCAGTGCTGAGCTCCTCACGAGCCGCTTAGGTTTATCCTCACGACCCATCACGGCTGAGCTCCTCACGAGCCGCTGAGGTTTATCCTCATGACCCATCAGTGCTGAGCTCCTCACGAGCCGCTGAGGTTTATCCTCACATCCCATCACGGCTGAGCTCCTCACGAGCCGCTGAGGTTTATCCTCACGACCCATCACGGCTGAGCTCCTCACGAGCCGCTGAGGTTTATCCTCACGCCCCATCACGGCTGAGCTTCTCACGAGCCGCTGAGGTTTATCCTCACGACCCATCACGGCTGAGCTCCTCACGAGCCTCTGAGGTTTATCCTCAGGTCCCATCACGGCTGAGCTCCTCACGAGCCTCTGAGGTTTATCCTCAGGTCCCATCACGGCTGAGCTCCTCACGAGCCGCTGAGGTTTATCCTCACGACCCATCACGGCTGAGCTCCTCACGAGCCGCTGAGGTTTATCCTCACGACCCATCAGTGCTGAGCTCCTCACGAGCCGCTGAGGTTTATCCTCAGGTCCCATCACGGCTGAGCTTCTCACGAGCCGCTGAGGTTTATCCTCACGCCCCATCACGGCTGAGCTTCTCACGAGCCGCTGAGGTTTATCCTCACGACCCATCACGGCTGAGCTCCTCACGAGCCGCTGAGGTTTATCCTCATGACCCATCACGGCTGAGCTCCTCACGAGCGGCTGAGGTTTATCCTCACGTCCCATCACGGCTGAGCTCCTCACGAGCCGCTGAGGTTTGTTCACTCCACTGAAAAGCACATAGGGAGGATTTTCTCTGTGTACACTGAGCAATGTGTGGAGACGAGTCAAATCATACGATCGCTTTATGAACTTTGAGCCGCCAAAGAGGAACAGAAATCTCAACCATTTCATTACAAATATCTTCATGTCTTTTGAAGACGAACGGCAGTCTAACGACAGTGTGTGGATGAGTGATTGATTGTGTGTGTGTGTGTATGAGGTGTGCATGTGTATGAGGTGTGTGTGTGTGTATGTGTGTGTGTGTATGAGGTGTGCATGTGTATGAGGTGTGTGTGTGTGTGTGTGTGTGTGTGTGTGTATGTGTATGTGTAGACCTGCCTCAGCTTCAGTCACAGTACCCACACATTAGCTGTGCTTGTGCAGTCCCTTTAGGGCTCGATCAGCCTCATCTGGGCTTCCTCTGGGTTTATCCTGGCCTAAAGCGGCCCAGCTCAGGCTTCAGCAGTGGATATCTTGGTGAGCTTAGCTCTGTACTAAATTTTGCAGATGATGTGTTGTAAACGTATCCTGAAGACACACTCACACTATATCGATAATGAAAGATAACTATATTAGCGGATAAACTGAGCCAGGATCACCAGGATATCCCATCGTAATCTCTTATCCTAGTTGAGCAATAGGCCCCTGCTTTGGAGACTTTCACAATCATCTCCTCTCTAAACTCTTTCAGACAGCAGCGAGTGTTATAACGTCTGCTTGAGATCTGATGTGGATTCTCATCACTCTATAAGGCAGATATATTTACATGCCATGCAAAAGACTAACCATCACCATAGCAAACATGATCAATATGAGTACTGGAAGAATCGCGATCTCAGTCGTGTTTATTTGAACATCTCTACACCGGACTGTCTGATGTCCATATTAAACTCCGCATATAAAATATAGCCAGTCTGATCCTCAGGAGTTTCCTGAAACTGGTGGGAATGGAGAGAGGCAGGGTTCTTGCAGGTTTCAGTAAGTTAAATTTAAGACCTTTTAAGACCATTATGAGTGAAATTTAAGACCAACACGACGCATTACTAAAAGCATTATAAATGATCTCAGAAACTCTCAAACATTCTATTTTTATTGATTCAGTTATAGAAACATTAAATAAACTCAGAAACTGATATCAAAATACTGAGTCCGATATTTTCGCATGCGGTTTTTCGTATTCTGAAAAATTCGTTACGCACAGAGATCTTGCACACTGAGTCCGATGCGTATTAATGAATGTGTTACGGGGATAAAAACGCAAAACAAGACAAAGTGACGTCTAGTGAGGATAATTTGTTTGTCCTGAGGAGATGTGGAGAGACTCCTGTGATCGCGTAGAGTTTCCCCTCCTTATCAAGCGGGATCAAGACCGACCGATTAAAAGTGTCAGTTTGATGCTTTGCTAGCGATACTGGAGACACATATTAAAAAGAAGACCACTAATTTCTGTGAATCAATTGATCCCGAACACCTGGCAGTATGTCTATGGATCCGATCACACACACACACACACAGCTTTACAGAGACTTGATGTGCTATAATCAGGGTTCGTACACCTTTTCAAAGGTCAAATTCAAGCACTTTTCAAGCACTTTCAAGGTCCATTTTAAAGATTTTTCCAGCACCTAACACCGCTGTAAATTACATACCAATACGCTGTCAAAATTATTATTTAGTGATCATCACATTAAAAAGATAATAATACTATAAACGGCCAAAATTGTGTTTCGTAAAGCAGAAGGATCAGATATTTAACCAAATCACAAATTTTATTTCTTTTAAATGTATCACTGTCTAAGTAGACTGTGTTTACTATCTAACCTGCCTTTGGGGTAACTGTAAAAACAATTACCCTAAACAAAATCACTCGACGGGTTCACTTAACTTTCACTTCATTTATTGAAAATTTTAAAACTGCAAACATTCGTCTTTGAGGTAGACAGTCAATCGGATTCAGGTCATTGACCTTTTCTATTTTTAATTAATTTCTTTTTTTTGTGTGTATGTCTAGGCAATCAAATATTTCTTCACAAGAGATCACTTTATATGATAAGGCTTAAGCTTTTTTTTTCATAAACATTGATTACCATTACAATTATCTCACAAATATGCTTACGGTGCATGTTCTACAACGGGGTAATTGTGTTGCAGTCGCTTACATAGAGCACAAGAAAGCTTGACTTCAAATGGTAAAAAGAAGAGAAAACAGAAATAAAATAAGAACAAAGAAGCAAAAACAATAGCACAAATAAATCAGGAAGGCCTAGGTCTAACTGTATTCAGGTGAGAAACTGAATTAAAAAAATAAACAAGTTATCAAATTTAAAATAACATTGGCTTTTCATTGTAAAAATTTAATACATATTAATCTGTTAAAGTTACAGAAGTTAATCAGTAAAGAGCAGCAGGTGATCTTTTGTCTTTTTGTAGTTTGAATAACTGCTGCCCCTTTAAGACCTGACGCAAGTGTGGAATCAAAACACTGTTCCCGTTACTCATTCTGAACCGTTTACGACTGTATTTACGTTAATACACACCCAGGTGAACATTGTAACATTTTTTGTGTGTATTTGACCATTAATACGCTGGGAAAATGAGCTATTTTTTATTTTATTTACTTGTATGTCAGAGGTCGGCTTTATTACGGTATGTGCGCACTTCAGATATGAGCGCAAAATCTGCGGGAATTTGTAGAATTATGTGCAATCCTGTGCGAAATTCAGACCAATCACACACTAACACACTGTCATAAAGAAACATCCAGCAGAACGCGTCGGCACGTTAATGTTCAGAGGGTTAACCTGTCGGACGGAGGCGGAGGGGAGAGCAACAGGTGTAGAGAGGAGAGGTATCGTTTCGGATATTACATTATCGATGCATATCAAAAATATCAATATTTTTGACAGCACTAAGTTACTTGTATGACCATCTGACACTATTTTTATGCACTGAGCTAACGTTTGTAGGTTTTAATTTGCGGATTTGTGGCTGTTACGTTCACTGCCTATTCCACAAATGAACATGCCATAACGGACATGCTAATCTTACATTATCACATTATACATGAGTTTCGTTGCAAAACAAGATATATCTATTTTGAGAAATGTTGGTTATTTGACATTATTATTTAAGACATCAACAGTCAAGTTCATTCACAATTTTTGCAACATATTTATCTTAACATTGTCAAACATATTAAATTGGTTAAAAAAACAATACATCATAAATATATGGAATAGTATATACAAAGATTGATTAATAATAATAAGATTCCGAGTAAGTTTTGGCCAGAACATACATACATATATATTTTTTTCTTTTTGCAAAACGCTATATATCCACCACAAGCTATATTATTCTACTGTAATACCATTAAGAAAAGCTTGTGTGTGAGCGTGTGTGTGCGTGTGCGCGCGCACGTGCATGACACAGACCAACGTTACTCGCAGTCGCATGATGACCAAAATAAATCTTTGGATGTTTTCGCTCCCCTGAATGCCTTGCCGTTTGGTCTTCTCCCTTTGATGATTTTCTTAAGATGCCTTCCTGACCGGCTCCAATCCGTCATCGAAATCCATAACGTTAAGCTTGACTCTGAAGCTTTGATTCTCTGACTGACAGACAGCTGTTGATCAGTGACGTAGCCTATATGTGACTGACAGCTCGCCTACAGTATAAACAATTAAATGGTAAACCTTTTTTAGTTAGCCTATTGAATCCTCTTTTAAAAAATATGTTTTTGTTTTGCTATTATCGTTAAATCACTGAGCAAACTCGGAGCACTTCACCGGCGGTGACTCTCCTCGCGTGACATCCTGAGCTCGCGCAGCATCCTGAACGTTCTTTATCGCACTTTGTAAAGAAACTGGGCTGGCGGATATCGCGTTTTGTGAAAAAATACATTTTGTAGGAGGCTTAAAATGTACATTTTTAAATCTTATTAATGGCAGCAATTCACACATAGATTAAGGTACATCTAAACAGTGATTTCCAATAATAAAATCTAAATGTCAAAAAATGGCGTTTATCGCGTTTTGCAACCAAACTCTTCATATGTAACGTACTCTGTCACTTATGCAAATTCCTAGCTAGCAGTTAATAGCGCAAGTTAAACAAATAGTCGCTAATGTGTACGTTAGGCTACAGTAAACTTTAGTTAGCTTACTTGAAAGTCAATGAGTAAGCCTACCTTTCATGTGACTCGAAAGAGCAGACTCGCCCGTAGTGAAAAGCTGCACGTGTTTTAGCAGACTTTAGTTTACAAGAGGCACTTCGGGGGGTTTGAGGCTGTTTGATCCAAAATTCGAATTTAGCATCTTTCAGCCAACGCTCATTGAAACGACAACATGGGGGCGGAGTCGCACATGGAAATAGACGGGCAGATCGCGAGCACAGCAGGTTTCATTTTAGGCTCTCCAACATATTATATTTCTACATTTAATAAACGAACTATTTAGTCAGATAGGTATTTGTTGTAAAATAAATAGTTACAATTTCAAGCATTTTTAAGCACTTTATCTAAAATTCAAGCACTTTTCAAACCTTAAAAACACAACATCAAAATTCAAGCACTTTCAAGGATTTCAAGCACCCGTACGAACCCTGTATAATTATAGCTGTGATATAATAATATTATTTGTGGTATTTTTGCTAGAATAATAATTTACGCACTTCCAAAAATAAATTCGACCTCACGTTATGTCAGTCACGCTTGCACACTGCCTCCGAAACTTTCGTCTGTCAAAAAAAAATGATATGATGCAAAGCATCAAACTGAGCCACTGAAACTGCAACTTTGAATCGGTCGATCTGGATAATCCCGCTGGATAGGGAAACTCTCCTCTCTACGCGATCACAGGAGTAACGTTAGATGAACTCATTATCTCCTCAGGACAAACAAATCATCCTCACTAGACGTCACTTTGTCTTGTTTTGCGTTTTTCCCCGTAACACATTCATTAATAAGCATTGGACTCAGTGTGCAAGGTCTCTGTGCGTGACGAGTTTTTCGGATCATGAATATGAAAAAACGCATGCGAAAATATCGGACTCAGTGTGCAAAGACCCATGTTCTTTGAAAACGCGCGTAGACACAAGTGCATACCAGACAAAACAACCAACCCATGATAGGGGCGGATCTACGGTTGGGCCTGAGATTGACAGCTGCCCACCCAGTCAGATCAAATACATCAGAATACATTACGCTTAACCCTATTAGAATGCGAGTGTTGGCGCCAGCATATTAAAGCGCTATTTGACCATAAATCCTCAACATTTGGCGCGCTTAAAAAAATCCTTAAAGACAAATAGCGCTTTTTGCCAAAATATGGTTTATTACGGTAATTTCCTGCTTTCCGTTTGCCAATCGCAGCTTTCTGAAAAGCTGAAGGAAAAGTGTAAGGAGTAAAAATGCATGAAGCAGTCGGGTAAAGAAAACTAAAAGGTTTTGTTTCTGAACGGAAGTAAAAGTTTTAAGACTTTGGTAAATTAAATTTAAGACCTAGGATGGAAATCTGGGCGTTTTTAAGACTTTTTAAGGCCTTAAATGTAACTTTCTGAATTTAAGACTTTTTAAGACTTTTTAAGACCCCGCGGGAACCCTGAGAGGGATAGAGCGCTCTGGTCGTATTTTTGGAGAAGTTTATAGAAATGATCATTCTATGTGTGACGTAACATGTCCTGTGACTACAGATAAACAGACGTGACTGAATAATACCCATCCTCTTCTGTGAAATAACGGTAAATGCCACTTTAACTCTGTGTGACTGTTAGTCATCTTGACATATATTCTGACCCGGCGGTGGAAGCACAGGTGGAAACATGACTTATGTCAGCTAAAGCGCAGTGAAGGAGAGCAGTGGCTCTAGCAGCGGCACGTACGGATCTGGACGGTCATCTTAGGGGTGATGGTGGGCAGGCCACAGCTCCAGATGGTCAGATTAGGGTGAGCGGAGAGAGGAGGCTCCAGGCCGGACAGAAGAGATGCAATCAGCTCCTCATCCCAGGGGTCCGGCACCAGATTAACACACACTAGAGGAACACATCACAGCATGAGGAACACGTCACACACACACACTGAAGAAAAACATCGCAAACACACACGCTAATGAAATGTGCGATATTGAAGAAAAATGCGATATGCAATACCTTATTAAAGGGTTACATCAGCGATTAGCATATGGCTTTGAATCAGTAGAAACCCTGGAGTATATTCAAATGATCGCGCTCCCAAACAAATATTGTCAATGTGCATCATCGGGAAAATGTTTGGCCAGAGGCTAAAGACTACAGCCAGCAGAGGGAGCTATCTCCTCGTGTTTTAACCCGTCCATGGGGGATAGATCACACTCACAGCACTCGGCTCAGCTGCAGGCACTCATGTAAACGGAGCGGGTGCGGAGCAATGTAAGCGTTTTAACTTCTCAAATTAATTCCCATGAAAGCTAATCTTCCAAAGGCATGAGCTGAACTCTCTCCAGACTGAGCACGCTTCGAGATCGAAGCTCTCCCTCAGCTCATTCATGACGGTGAGTGTAATCTGACTCCTGCTGCGTTTGTGACACTCCCTCAGCGGCTCATTCACGTTATATTGAACACACACACACACACACACACACAGTAATCGGGTCAGGTCGTTTACACAGTGAAAGGTTTCGTTTGATCGATTCATGAAGAGGTTTCTCCCCCCCCCTCTCAAACCCATTACACTTTCCTTCGGTTGGGCATTTTGTATTCCGATGGAGGTGTTTATATGGAGCGTCTTCATTCAGACTGGACTTTTAAACCGATTACAGAGCTCCATGTAAACGCACCCGACTGTAAAACACTGGATAGTTTATTTATAGTTCGACTAAGATATTTCACGTCATGTTCGAATGCATATTCAATCTGCAACATAAAGTGACAGCCCTAGTAACGCTGGTTTTGGGAATGGCCTCACAGGGCAGCAAAGCATTCTGGGAGTTGTAGTCTTTCATCCCCTGTCTTTCCTCAGTCTAGAAAGCACCAAATTCTAAAATTATTTCACATTTCTACATTAATGACCCAGTTTAAATACAGATTCATCTTCCCAGCGCTGAAGTACCCTTTAAATAATGCAGCATTCAGAATGCGATATTACATTGCTAATATTTTCCCCTTAAAACAGGCGAAATGATCTGCCAATGGGGTGAGAAAGATAATCTGATTTCTGACTGAAATCTTGTTTCCATCTCAAACAGAAATCAGATTATTCTCCTCACCCCATTGGCAGATCATTTCGCCTGTTTTAAGCACAAACTCACTTCATTTAGATATTTTTCCCCAGAAAACAAGAAAAATATCTCCTGTCGTTTTACTGATCTAAGAAATGCATCTTGATTTAAGAATTGTTAGATATTTAGACTGGGAACGAGACGACATGCCTGAGTAAGAAGAGCGTGTTTTGTTATTGGTGATATTGTGATATATTGCGCAGTGGTCCTGATCACCTGGTCTGGATGTGTCCATGGGGCTGCTGGGAGCACTGGGGATCCTGGAGCTCTGCGGTGGGCTGGCCATGGGCTCCAGGCCCGGTTCTGAGGTCCACTGATGGCTCCTGGAGCTCTGCGGTGGGCTGGCCATGGGCTCCAGGCCCGGCTCTGAGGCCCGCTGAAGGCTCCTGGAGCTCTGTGGTGGGCTGGCCATGAGCTCCAGGCCCGGTTCTGAGGTCCACTGATGGCTCCTGGAGCTCTGCGGTGGGCTGGCCATGGGCTCCAGGCCCGGTTCTGAGGTCCACTGAGGGCTCCTGGAGCTCTGCGGTGGGCTGGCCATGGGCTCCAGGCCCGGTTCTGAGGCCCGCTGAGGGATCCTGGAGCTCTGCGGTGGGCTGGCCATGAGCTCTAGGCCCGGCTCTGAGGCCCGCTGAGGGCTCCTGGAGCTCTGTGGACTCATTAATTCCGGCTCATGCAGACTCAGGGCTGGCCCACAGGACCTCCGCAGCTGGAAGGATCTCTCAGGAAGCAGGAGGTCCGGTTCTGGCTCTGGGCTCGTCGGCCACAGGAGGTCCGCTTCGGCAGCTTCCTGCGGGCTCTGGTAGATGGTCCAGGCGGGTCGAGTGGCTACTGGAGCCGGACTCATCATGACATCCAGATCTGGTTCTGCTGACTGGGCCGAGCCGTCCATCTGGAACCAGTTCAGTGCTGGGCCGGCTTTTGGACTCATGAGCTCATCCTGCATCTCCAGCGGGTTCGGCTGGAGCACAGCATGGGCTGGATCTGGACCTGGAGCTGTGGGCGGTTTCTCTGGACTCTGGTTTTGAACTGGACTCTGGTCTTTGTCTGGACTCTGGTAGATGGTCCAGCTGGGCCGGCTGCTGATGGACCCGTCCTGCAGCCTCAAGGCGGTGTGGTCAGGGAAGGACAGTATGCCCTGCGGATGCCTGATGTTAATGCTGCTGATGTTCTGGCTCAGGCTGGGCTGCTCCACGCCCTCTCCCATGATGGAGCCCTGAGTCTGCAGGCTGGACTCGGGCAGCTTCTCCTCCGCTGGACTCTGCTCCAGGATAGGACTGCAGAGAGAGGAGACAGCGTCCCGTCAGATACAGCGCACACACACACACACACACACACACACACACACACGCCTTGGTATAAAACATACACGTGATGCAGAACTTTGCATGCCCACTTTACACACTGCAAAAAATGCTCTTCTTCCTCAGTATTTCTGTCTCGTTTCCAGTCCAAACATCCAAATATTCTTAAAACAAGATGCATTTCTTAGATCAGTAAAACAACATGAGATATTTTTTTGTTGTTTTCTGGGGAAAAATATCTAAATGAAGTGAGTTTTTGATTAAAACAGGCAAAATGATCTGCCAATGGGGTGAGAATTTTGTTTATTTTATTAATTTTTCTTTTTTTTTTCTACCATTGAAGTCAATGTCTCCAGATACCTGATTGGTTGCTGACATTCTTCAAAATATCTTCCCTTGTGTTCAGCTGAAGAAAGAAACTCACACAGGTCTGAAATAACTTGAAGGTGAGTAAAGGATGGCAGTTTTCATTTTAAAGTGAACTATCCCTTTAAGCAAAAACTCATTTAGATTTTATTTTCATCAAAACAAGAAAATATCTCCTGTCGTTTCACTGATCTAGTGAATGCATCTTGATTTAAGAACTGTTCGATATTTGGACTGGAAACAAGACGACATGACTGAGTAAGAAGAGCGTGTTTTGCAGTGTGTGTCCACCTTCCATGACACACTCCAGTGGTGTATCTGACACTGTACGGTGTGCAGTGAGGGTCATACCTGAGTTTAGTGGGCTGCCGTAGGTAAGGGGTTTCCTCTGAAGCGCTGGCCGCAGTTTCCTCTGAAAGACGACACACACACATGAACCACAGAACAACACAAGCAGCAGATAAAGAGTGTGTGTGTGTGTGTGTGTACCGTGGGCCTCCTCTATACCCCAGCTGTGTGGAGCGTGTGTGTGGAGCGGTGTGGACACCATGTGAGCGGAGCGGCTGAAGTCTCGAGTGTGGTTTGGACAGGGGCCGACGGAGACGCTCCTGGAGCCCCATATGGTGCTCTCATCCGGCAGGGACTCGGCGCCGACCGGAGCCTCCTGTACAGACACACACCGTCAGCAACACACTGGCTAATCTCGGCCCGCCAGAGCTGGACAAACACACACCTTCATTACTGGAGTAACAGTACTGCTGGTCTAATATTACTCCGCTACGAGTGAAAGGTGTAAAAACTGATTTTTACTGGAGTTAAAGTACAGAAGTATTTGTTTTCAAAAGCACTTCAGTATCAAAAGTAAATGTCCTTCTTCATGTCCCCGCATTATTGTATTATAGTTGTATAAATGCACATTATGCCATCATGGTTTAAGCCAGTCAGTGACGCTCCATCTGACACACTAGCAGACGACTAACTTAAACTCATTTAAATACTTGTAGAAAAGTTACAAAGCTGCTGTCACTTTAAGGCCGAATGCACGGATCCAATACACTGATACACATCTGATATTCTCACACTGTTCACCTTCACTGAAGACAGAATCAACTTTGTTTATGTCAATCCTCCACTAAATGAGCATTTGGACATCCGTCTTCTTCCATTTTGCTCTAAACTATAAATCAGTGTTTAATAAATGCTGTGAAATCATTGAACTTCACGAGACTCTACAAGAGTGATTCCTGAAAGGCTTTCTGCAAAAACCCAAACACCTTTAAAAGAAGAAAAAAAATCATCACTGACTTTCAAAGCTGCGACAGAAACGACTTTCCACTTCGAGGACCTTGATAGAAATGTAGTAGGGCTGGGCGATAAATCGATTTTATGGATTAATTCGAGTTTTTAGTTTACGACGATTTTTGTGAATGAAAATTGGTTTTCTCTTTAAAATCCGCCGACGCTCCCCTCTGGGCTCCCGTAATGGCTCAGCACTCCCCGCGCGCGTTTGCCACAGAGGTACACAAACAACAAGGATAGCGTCAACATTCAGTTTTTCACAGAACAATTAACAATGCCCCGCTGCAAAGTGTGTTTGAAGTCTGAACGGAACCGCGTTAGGCGCTATAGCCAACTCATTTAAAGCTGCGCTGACACGAACGCAGCGCGAGCTCACACACGGGCCAATCTCGTGACAGACACGATACACAGCGCTGGTGATCCAGTGAGAGAGCGTTTAAATCAACACACCATCGCTACTGTGATCTAGTGGAAGCGGTCGGCGCAGAATTCTGTTATAAACCACAGATATCAGCTCTAACAGAGCTGAGCGAAGGTCAGGGGTTTCAGTCACAAATCACCAACATTCACCATAATTTACTGTAGTAAAACCACATGGATTTAATGTTGTTGTTGTCATTATTTATCTCAGGATTCGTACAACCTTTTGAGATTGAAATTCAAGCACTTTCCAATGGTTTTCAAGAGCTTCACACTTATTTCCAGCACTTCAAAGCTCTAGATATCCGACTGTAATGTTATTTTTAATGTGATGGTTTGTAAAACTAAAAGTTTAAAGGGGTCTTGTGAAAGAAATAGTGGAATGTTTTTTTTTAGTTTATTTTTTTAAAATGTGTAATCCATTTTGTAGCATTTTTATTTTAAAAAGATATGAAATGCCCACCACTATAACCAGCAGAAGAGCACTTATTGATTTATTAGCGATTTTCACTCCCTAATGTATGGAAAGTACGAAGTCACAGTCTCAGGAAAAACTAAACGTTTCTTCAAATTGTGACTAAATTACAGTAAAGAGCTCCTTTAATAATCACTGAAGCTGTCGATCAGTTCAGTGTGAGACTATTGAAGAACAATGCTAATCTATATTTAATAAGAGCATTACATTTAAATTTTCCCTATACTTTTTTTGCACATTACTGTTGTTAATAAAAGTTAATTTTATCTGCATATCAATTCATAAACCTTTGATATGTATACTGTATATTGCAAAAGATATGGTGCCCATTTATACTGTGGAATAGTCCGGGTTATTCACATGCGGAAAGTTTTGCACCCCAGGTGGCACTTCTACCAAGCTGCAAATATTTAATTTTACCTAAACAAAATAAAGTTAAAACTTGTTTTGAACAATTTCTTTGTCATCTGCAGATTGATTTTGAGTAGGAGGGGGAAAAAATCGTTTTAAATCGTAAATCGAATTTTTGGTGAATAAATCGGGGATTTTTTTGGGGGGCCATATCGCCCAGCCCTAAAATGTAGTGGAGTAAAGAGGACGATATTTGTCTTTCAGATGGAGTGAAGTTAAAGTCAGAAGATTACAGAAAGAATAATACTCCAGTAAAGCACAGAGACTCAAACAGTGAACTTCAGTACAGGACTCGAGTAAAGCACTCCTCACTTCTGCCGACTCGTCTCGTTGAGAAACCGCTGACAGGAACCGTTCTAAAACACGGTGAAGCTCAATTTGCCGCTCTAGCCAGCCTGTAGTCTCAAAGGGTGATTGGGACACTTCATCATGTTTGGTTGTTTTGTTGATTTATTGTGGTTATTTAAAATGTTTTCCATTTTTAGTGTTAAATAGTCTTTAGAAATTAAAGTTTATTGATCTTTGAAAAGGTGTACCTGCATGATTACGCCATTATCGTTATTTTAGATGAAAATGGGCTCAGAACGACTAATATTATCACTCATCGCAATCATTTCTCGGCCGATTTATCGTCCAGCTAAATGTGTTATCGTGACCGGCCTACACAAACCTGTGACCGCCATTATTTAAACTAGCAGCTAATCAGGCTAACAGCGGCTGGATTGTAATCTCCGTCTATAATGTGGAGAGCGGCAGGAGTGATGCCGGCGTTCTGATGCCGATGTAGGATCATAAAGCCACGAGCCGCTGAGCCGCAGGGTCAGGAGGAACTCACATTGGGTTTGGACACGGAGATCTCCGTCAGCGCTCGGGTCACCGCGGGTCTGCTGCGGGCCGGATCAGAACTGGGGGACAGAACACAGTCAGCAGGGGTGTGTGTGTGTGTGTGTGTGAGACACTGAGGGACAGAACACAGTCACCAGGTGTGTGTGTGTGTGTGTGTGTGTGTGTGTGTGTGTGTGTGAGAGAGAGAGACAGAGAGACAGAGAGAGAGAGAGAGAGAGAGAGAGAGAGAGAGAGAGACACTGAGGGACAGAATACAGTCAGCGGGGGTGTGTGTGTGTGTGTGTGTGAGAGAGAGAGAGACACTGAGGGACAGAACACAGTCAGCGGGTGTGTGTGTGTGTGTGTGTGAGACACTGAGGGACAGAACACAGTCAGCAGGGGTGTGTGTGTGTGTGTGTGTGTGTGTGTGTGAGAGACACTGAGGGACAGAACACAGTCAGCGGGTGTGTGTGTGTGTGTGTGTGTGTGTGTGTGTGTGTGTGTGTGTGTGTGTGTGTGTGTGTGTGTGTGAGACACTGAGGGACAGAACACAGTCAGCAGGGGTGTGTGTGTGTGTGTGTGTGTGTGTGTGTGTGTGAGAGACACTGAGGGACAGAACACAGTCAGCAGGTGTGTGTGTGTGTGTGTGAGACACTGAGGGACAGAACACAGTCAGCGGGTGTGTGTGTGTGTGTGTGTGTGTGTGTGTGGGACAGAACACAGTCAGCGGGTGTGTGTGTGTGTGTGTGTGAGACACTGAGGGACAGAACACAGTCAGCAGGTGTGTGTGTGTGTGTGAGACACTGAGGGACAGAACACAGTCAGCGGGTGTGTGTGTGTGTGTGAGACACTGAGGGACAGAACACAGTCAGCAGGTGTGTGTGTGTGTGTGAGACACTGAGGGACAGAACACAGTCAGCGGGTGTGTGTGTGTGTGTGAGACACTGAGGGACAGAACACAGTCAGCAGGTGTGTGTGTGTGTGTGTGTGTGTGTGTGTGTGTGTGTGTGTGTGTGTGTGTGTGAGAGAGAGGGAGAGACACTGAGGGACAGAACACAGTCAGCGGGTGTGTGTGTGTGTGTGTGTGTGTGTGTGTGTGTGTGAGAGAGAGGGAGAGACACTGAGGGACAGAACACAGTCAGCGGGTGTGTGTGTGTGTGTGTGTGTGTGCGAGACACTGAGGGACAGAACACAGTCAGCAAGTGTGTGTGTGTGTGTGAGACACTGAGGGACAGAACACAGTCAGCGGGTGTGTGTGTGTGTGTGTGAGACACTGAGGGACAGAACACAGTCAGCGGGTGTGTGTGTGTGTGTGTGAGACACTGAGGGACAGAACACAGTCAGCAGGTGTGTGTGTGTGTGTGTGTGTGTGTGTGTGTGTGTGTGAGAGACACTGAGGGACAGAACACAGTCAGCGGGTGTGTGTGTGTGTGTGTGTGTGTGTGAGAGACACTGAGGGACAGAACACAGTCAGCGGGTGTGTGTGTGTGTGTGTGTGTGTGTGTGTGTGTGTGTGTGAGAGAGACACTGAGGGACAGAACACAGTCAGCAGGTGTGTGTGTGTGTGTGTGTGTGTGTGTGTGTGTGTGTGTGTGTAGGATAGCCTTCTCACCCTCCATTCTCCTGCTCGTCTCTGTAAATCATGAATGGAGTTGCGCTGACTGCTTTAACACTCGAGGCGGCGCTGCCTGAACAACAAGATCACACACACAACATCACACACACACACACAACATCAACACAACATCACACACACACACACAACATCACTGACACAGTGTGTGTATCAGATTACTCATTCATCGGCATGATGATTGGACCATTAGAACTCTACACCGCTGAACACGCTCTCCTCAGGCATGTCGTCTCGTTTCCTGTCTAGATATTCTGAAATCACGACGCGTTCACTAGATCAGCAAAATTAAATATTTTTTTCTTGTTTAGTTGAAAATCAAATCTAACTGAAGAGAGTTTATCCTAAAACAGGTGAAATGATCAGCCAATGGCTGAGGAGAATAATCTGATTTCTGATTAAATCTTGTCTCTTGTTTCCGTCCCGAACAGAAATCAGATTATTCTCCTCACCCATTGGCTGATCATTTCACCTGTTTTAGGATAAACTCATTATGATATTTT
The DNA here is from genome assembly GCF_024679245.1 of Pseudorasbora parva. Classification (NCBI taxonomy): domain Eukaryota; kingdom Metazoa; phylum Chordata; class Actinopteri; order Cypriniformes; family Gobionidae; genus Pseudorasbora; species Pseudorasbora parva. The sequence goes on from NC_090186.1 coordinate 527,797, forward strand.
TCATCATACCAAAGAAGTGTGTTTCTGCCGGAGCGGTCCCAGTGATAAAGGTTCGGTCCTGCTTTGGAAGCAGCCGGTGAGTTAAACTGCTTCAGATGTCTGTGCTGTCGGCTATCGTCGCGTGAGTAAACATCAGTAAACGACACGATCGCCGCTTCGTCAGTCAAATGCGCTAACGGACTCCATTGCTGTTCTCTGTATAACGTTACACTAGTCTGACGTGCTAAACCGTTCTGCTTGCTCCTGCTAAGGTTTAGGCCTAGTCCACACGTACACGGGTATTTTTATTACCAGAGTTTTTCCTCCTCCGTTTTAAAAAACAATCGCGTCCACACAAGCACGGTTTTAAAAAAAAATCTGTCCACATGAGAACGCAAAACTACGCTATGATTGGCTGCCCGATTTCCTCATGGGTCCCATCCACGGTGCCGATGCACATTGCACTGACTGAGGGATGCCATGGGCTCAAGAGAAACACTTCTACAAGTTCCTTTACTTTGGACTCAGTGACAGGTAACTGTACAGGTGCAGGACCGAAGTGGACTGTAATAGCTTCACACACTTGCTTTACTATTTTGTATTATTGCATTCTGGCGCCTTTGTTCTGGAATACAATGAAATAACTGAACGTCTGTAGGATATACATGTGATAAGCGCTGTTAGTGGAGTCCGCCGCATAGAATCGACTCACGTAAATCAAAAGGAGATGTGGAAAATCTGACGTCAAACAAAGGAGAGAACGGCGTGCACTTCAGTTTAAAAAACCGAAATCTCCGGTTTCACCATCTACACGACAACGCTGTAACCGGAGTTTCTAAAAATCTTCACCCTGGCCGGAGTTTTCAAAAAAGTCCGGTTTTAGTAACCGGATACAGCGTTTGCGTGTGGACGAACAGCCAAACCGCGTAGAAAAAGCTGCGGTTTTGAAAATACCCGTGTTCGTGTGGACAGGGCCTTAGTCGCATACAATAGTCCATAAACCGAATCATGTCCTCATAAACTGCGAGTAAACACACACAAATGTTGACAGGCCACTAAATACAGTCCATACCACAGAGACGGACGTCCTGCTGCTGCTGCTTCTCCTGTTCAGTTTATTTCAGCCTCCGGATGATTCTGGATCATTATCTGTATTAGCTGAGATCGATAGCCATGAGTTTATTAGAGTAACGTTTTCATCTCCACGCTTGAGGACGTCACCGCTTTGTGTGCGCTCGTCATTCTTTAGCTCCGCCCACACGACACGCCTCATCATTCTTTAGCTCCGCCCACTCGATACGCCTCGTCATTCTTTAGCTCCGCCCACACGATACGCCTCATCATTCTTTAGCTCCGCCCACACGACACGCCTCATCATTCTTTAGCTCCGCCCACTCGATACGCCTCGTCATTCTTTAGCTCCGCCCACACGACACGCCTCGTCATTCTTTAGCTCCGCCCACACGATACGCCTCGTCATTCTTTAGCTCCGCCCACACGATACGCCTCGTCATTCTTTAGCTCCGCCCACACGATACGCCTCGTCATTCTTTAGCTCCGCCCACACGATACGCCTCGTCATTCTTTAGCTCCGCCCACTCGATACGCCTCGTCATTCTTTAGCTCCGCCCACACGATACGCCTCGTCATTCTTTAGCTCCGCCCACACAATATGCCTCCAGGCGCTCGGTTTTTTCCGGAAAGACTCGGTACAGCCCATATTTCTTTTATAAATATAATAAAACTAAAGACTTTTCGGAGATATGAAGGATGCAATACTACTCTATAGGTACTCAAGATTGACATGAGATTGACTGAACCTGAGTGTTTCACCCCCCCTTTAAGAATATTTAGATATTTGGACTGGAAACAAGACTAATATACTAAATAAGAAGAGCGTTTTTTGCAGTGTAGTTCTTATTGATTAGGTGTTATTTGTGTGTGTGTGTGTGTGTGTGTGTGTGTGTGTGTGTGTGTGTGTGTGTGTGTGTGTGTGTGTGTGTGTGTACGTACTGATTCTGCAGTTCCTCTCGAAACTGTCCTCTGGCTGAATGATGCTGTTGAACATGGACTCCTGGAGTAGGGTGGGGGCCTGAAACATGTCCATGATCACACCTGCAGGACACACACACACACACACGTCACGATCGCTGTACTCCACCAAGGCTGGGCCTATGACGGCGAATACCTGCATTAATAACTATTTATAACATTTAAAGATCATCTATTCAGCTTTACTCCATGTCTTTAGTGTGTGTGTGTGTGTGTGTGTTCTCTCCATCAGTGCCAGTGTTCCTGAACTCCTGAACCGCCTCCATCTTGAGTTTCTTCACTATAGTCCTCATAATAATAATTAATGCGCAGAATAAAGGGGCGGGGCCTGGTTGAGTGAGTCGTGTGCTGAAACTGGCTGGGGCGGGGCATTTCCCAAACACCAATCAATCAATCTAATCAATAATCATCCTGCTCTGGTAGAGCCGGAAAACAACATTAATAACGGATCCGCTTTAATTAACTCAGCTTTATTTGTAAGTAAACAAAATAGCATGTGACCGACCGTCCAGCCCCACGTGGCCCATAACGTGATCTCCAGCTCTGAATCAGGTGTGTGTGTGTGTCCCTGCGTCCCAAATCACATACTAAACATACTAAATAGTATTCAAAAATATAATTAGTGTGTCCCAAACCGTAGTGTGCTGAACAGAGGGTTGGTTTAGTATCTCCGATTGAGGCACACTGTAACGGCTGATATTACCCACAACCCATTGCAAACTGGACGTGGAGTCGATTAGAACTGCAAACTAGGGGTGTGCAAGAAGAGTTGAATATTCGATCTGTAATTAACATTAGAAAACTAAAAATACTATTCGAATTTTTTGTTAATTGGCTGGCAGTAAATGCAGTGCATCCGTGAGAAATCCCTCTGAATCTCGCCGCTATAACCCAACCCACTGGGGGGCGCTGTGGAGCGGGTTAATAAGTTAAGTGCATTTGATCACAATGACGTCGTCTGCCTCGCGATGTTTGGAATTACTTTGATGAAAATTGAAAATGCTGTTACAAAATGGAGTTACTTTTGATGAAATCAATTACGGAAACTGAGTTATAATGATATCACCACCACAAACGAGAGTCACATCCAAACCGCAGTGGAATGAGCGATCACTGCTCAGGAGTGCAGGAAAGCCCATCTGTACCCCGAGAGAGAGCCAGATAACTGATGATAGCAAAATGATCTCCAGACAAATGCTTCCTTTAAAGTTCTCTGAGGGTTTATGAACAGAAAACACAAAGTGCTCCACTCAAACGTCACTTAACCGTTATCGTCTCCGCAACGCCGGTCAGCATTTTCTCACCTGAGAATAATATCATAATCCAATAATATTATAGTTTCTCTCTACATGAAAATGTGAGACAATACAAAGCAAACACATCAGCCATATCAAACACACACACACAGGTTGGTAGGCTATATAGCCTATTGACATGTGTGTGTGTTTGTGTGTGTACGTTCTGCACGCTAACTGACGCGCTCTGCGTTATAAGTGTTTCTTTCCGCTCGTGCTCCTTGAGCTTATAATGCTTTTGTTCTTTAGGCATTTTTTACACAGTTTAATGTTTTAAAAACCTTAAGATTTAACGTAAGCGTGTTGTGGACATTGCCTAATCATAAGCTTGTTCAGAAATGGTGACGACATGTTGAGAGAAAAAAAGAAAGACGTCTCATTTTCTCAAAATACCTCATTTAAATAAACGAATATTCGAATATTCAATTTTTATGAGCCCAAATATTCGAATACAATATTTTGGGAAAATGCCCATCCCTACTGCAAACATGGCGGATGTGTGAGTGTGAGGGCTTTTATTCAGTGTTGTCCACATTATCACCACTGTTGTAATGATACTGACACCAGTGTTGGGTGTAATTAGTTTCTGTAATTTAATTACTTTTCCCTTGAAAAAGTAAAGTAAGGGATTACTCTTATTTTTTTCTGTAATTTAATTACAGTTACTTCTGATGTAATTGAACTAAATAATAAATATAATTATACATAATTCAATAGTGGACTTAACATCAACATTTAAAGTCTAACTTTAAAATGCATGTTTTTATGTATTCTTCTCACATTTGTAATACTTTAGTCAGTTAATAAGAGTAATTTATGTAGCTTTATAATGTGTATTTGAATGAATTAAAAGAGCAGTTTTTATGTCTAACCTTGAATCGCTTAACTCGAGGTTGATATAGGATTTAGAAAGTAATAAAAAAGTAATTAGTAATAAGTAATTAAATACTTTTTGGCGGGAGTAATTTATACAGTAATCTAATTACACTATTGAAGATGTAATTAGTAACTAGTAACTAATTACTTTTTTAGAGTAACTTACCCAACACTGACTGACACTGACGTTTGGCCATTACCATCGCTATATTTAAACCGCAAACACACGAGGAGAGTCTCTGCACTGAAGACATTTCTCTCCGATACGGCAGGAGATTAATCTGAATACGGAGGATTTTAACTGTGACGATGATTGACAGGGCAGTTCAACGGTTATGGGATGCTCGTAACTAAGCAACAGAGTCCGTTAAAGATGACAAATGTGTCCCAAAGCTTGCGTACTCTTCTGCTACACACTCAACACTACCTCCCTTTTCTTCACAAAAAGAGTGCATACTTTTAGGACGTAGTATAAGTAGGCGAATGGGAGGCAGCATGCATGTGTGTGTGTGTGTGTGTGTGCCCTTGTTTATATTACATTGTGGGGACCAAATGTCCCATAAGGACAGTAAACCTGAAATCACCAGCCAGCGGTCCCCACTTTTCAAAAGGCTTACAAATTAGACAGGATGAGTTTAGTTGATAAAGTAAAAATGCAGAATGTTTCCTGTGATGGGTAGGTTTAGGGGTTGTGTGTGTGTGTGTGTGTGTGTGTGTGTGTAGGTTTAGGAGCAGGGGCAGTGTAGAGGGATAGCATGCAGTTTGTAGAGTATAAAAACCATTACGTCTATGGAGAGTCCCCACAAAGATAGTGAACCAGACGTGTGTGTGTGTGTGTGTGTGTGTGTGTGTGTGTGTGTGTGTGTGTGTGTGCTTACCCAAAGCCTCTCGTGTGTTGACAGTGGGAGAAGGCAGAACACGGGATGGTGTGGCCTGAACGAACCCCAGAGACGAGTTTGGAGTGACATGAGAGTGATTGAAAACACCACATGACGCTGAAAGAGAAAGAGTGTGTGAGTGTATGAGTGTGTGGACATAGTAGCTCTACAGGACTGAGTGAACATGAGGAGAGATACTCACTGTTCTCATCCGCATCTCCCTGATCACACACCACACTACAGACACACAAACACACACTCTTCAAAACACATTCTTTAGGGTTCAGCACAAGACAGAAACTCATACAGGTTTGGATGAAAATAATATCACCATTTATATGTTTGGTTGAACTATACCTTCAAAAACAAGCCACAGCATGTGCGTCTGTCCCTTTAAAGCTCATTTTCTCAACCGTTTACTTTCACTTTACACAACCGACGGTGCAAGCCTTGTGTGTGTGACCGTATTAGCAGAATAAGATGATAACGGCCACAGGGAGTGTGTGCCCTTCGGGGCAAACGGATCAAATGTTTAACCAGAAAGGCTTTAAAACACAGTGTGTGATTGTGGATTACTCCTGAAGTTATTCAACTAAATAAACAGATCATATTAATGAATGAGGTCTTATTTAATTCTATAAACTATAATCCTGATCTGCCAACATTGTCTCTCTCTGATAAATTAAAATAAGCTGATAACATCACTGTTTACTCCAGAACGACTGTACAGCCAAATCTAATTCTGCTGCAGTATTGTCCTGTTTAACACTGAAGCTGCTCTGACACAATCGGCGCTGGAGAAGAGCGATAGAAATAAAGTTGACTGATCGATTGAACGCATTGGCACTTTGTACTACACAGGTGCTGTCATATAACTAGAATATCATGAAAAAGTTGATTTAATTCACTAATTCCGGTGCCACTTTATATTAGGTGGCCTTAACTACCATGTCCTTATTGTGTTCATATTATATTGAAACACTTTTGCTGATATTAAGGTGGAAACCGGGCAGAGTTAGGGACAGGTGAGGTGGTGTGGGCACGTTTAGGGTTATAGGGAAGGGAAGGGTCAACACCAATTACAAATGTACAGAAATTAATTACAGATGTAATAAACGCTGGTCATTTTGAAAATGTAAGTATAATGTAAAAACATGTACACAATAAGTCCATTGTATCAAATTATTAATTACAATGTTTGTACATAGTAGTTAAAGCCACCTAATATAAAGTGGGTCACTAATTCCATTCAAAAAGTGAAACTTGTATATTAAAATCATTCTTTACACACAGACTGATATATTTCAAATGTTTATTTATTTTAATTTTGATGATTAAAACAGACAACTTAGGAAAATCCCAAATTCAGCATCTCGGAAAATTACAATATTAACAGAGTAGCTTGACATAAGGAGTGTGAAGCTGAAACCGTGTCCTGCATACGTCTGTGCGCAGCGGCTCCTAAAGCACTGACTCCAGCTGCAGTCCATTTGTGAATGGGTTTTGTTTCACTCCTCTCCAGGGTGCGGTTATCTCTATTGCTTTACACTTTTTTCTAGCACATCTTTTCCTTCCCGTCGCCTCTCTATTAATGTGCTCGGACACAGAGCTCTGAGAACAGCCAGCCTCTTCTGCAGTGACCTTTAGTGTCTCGCCCTCCGTCTGTAAGGTGTCAGTGCTCGTCTTTTGGACATCTGTCGATCAGCAGTCTTCCCCATGATAGTGTAGCGGACAGAACTCGACTGAGAGATCATTAAAGGCCTGCAGGTGTTTGAGTTCATCAGCTGATTAGAAGCGGCACCAGGAGTCTTCAATATTGAACCTTTTCACAATATTCACATTTCTGAGATACTGAATTTGGGATTTTCCTTAGTTGTCAGTTATAATCATCAACATTAAAAGAAATAAACATTTGAAATATATCAGTGTGTGTGTAAAGAATGAATATAATATAGAAGTTTGTCTTTTTGAATGGAATTAGTGAAATAAATCCACTTCTTGATGCTATTCTAATGATATGACCGGCACCTGTCCAGTATGAGACCGACAGCACTACTATACGTGTTGAATCCCGAGGGCGGCAGCACACTCACGGGTCTCTGTTCTCTGCTTCAGGGATCAGGATTAGGGATCCGCTTTCTGACCCGTCCGTCTGTCCCAAACTCTTTCTACAGGGACGGATGGTTTCTGTCCCAGCATGCCCTGCGGCGGTCTGAGGCCTGGAGGACCACACTGGCTCCGGATCGACTCGCTGCTCCTGAACATCAGAAATAAGCAAACCATCATCAGCCTATCATCTCACTCCCTGATAACACTCCTGCTGCTGAGGTCAGGCTGAAGCGAAACCATGAGTTAGTGAGGAGCTCTACCGTAAGAGTCTGTGTGTTTACCTCAGGATCCAGAGTGACGTTCCTCTCCAGATCCTCCAGCAGCTGCTTCATCTTCCTCACCTCCTCCTCCTCTTCCCAAAGCCTGCGCTGCTCCTCGGCTGATCAAACACACACTCGTTATAACAGCTGGAGGGCTGAGGCTGATCAAACACACACTCGTTATAACAGCTGGAGGGCTGAGGCTGATCAAACACACACTCGTTATAACAGCTGGAGGGCTGAGGCTGATCAAACACACACTCGTTATAACAGCTGGAGGGCTGAGGCTGATCAAACACACACTCGTTATAACAGCTGGAGGGCTGAGGCTGATCAAACACACACTCGTTATAACAGCTGGAGGGCTGAGGCTGATCAAACACACACTCGTTATAACAGCTGGAGGGCTGAGGCTCATTAGTGTGAACTCACCCAGTCTCCGCTGCTCCTCCTGTTGTCTGCGTTTGGTGAAGTACCGCCTGGCTCTGAGCTCCTCGAAACACAGCTCTGAGCCCTCACACTGCAGATCTTTCACACAGTACATGGACACACACTCCACACTGGAGACGCTGCCGGCCGGACGGACCGGGTTATTCTCAGAGCGGGAGATCCTGCGGGATTACAACAACAACAACAAAAACATCATCATCATCATCATCATCATCATCTTCATCATCATCATCATCACCATTGAAAACAATGCTCCTCTTCTTTAGCATTTGTCTCGTTTCCAGTCCAAATATTTAATTCTTAAATTTGATAGATTGGTTAATGATATAATAGCATTAATGAGTAGTATGACGTAATGACTATTTTAACCAGCAGGTGGCAGCAGATAAACACTCATTGGCTCACTTTCATTTAAAGGTGCCCTAGAATGAAAAACTGAATGAACCGTGTCATGGTGAAATCAGAGTTCACACACACTGTGAGTCTCAGACACCATCGCCTCCTCCTTCTGATGTAAATCTCGTGAATCCAAAACTAAAACCATAAGTGCTTCTCAACATTAACCCAACCATGACGCAAGCGTTGGGGATCATTTATACGCACGCCTCCGACATTTGCATCTGTCCGAACATGAGCATTATCATGAGAACCGACGAGCCGAATCATCAGAAGCTGCTGCTCTCGCGGACACACGTCATGCTCAGGCTGCTCAGGAGACTCGTCTACCCTTCCCACAGATAAACATGTCCACAGTCATGGGTGAGGTTTATTATAATCCCATACCGCAACAATTTAATTCAAGATCGTTCGTTTGTTCGGCCCATTTCAGGCAAGCTTCGCTCAGCGTCTTAAACTGAAGAGAGTGGCGACTGTATTCCTGCAGCAGTGAGCAGCGGTTTATCCTCTTATTCAGTGGTTCCCAACCTTTTTTTGTCCGAGACCCCCTTTTTCCCAAGAAAATATTTTAGGGCCCCCCTTCATATTTAATGATATTATAGCTCTTGTAAGCTTGCAGCAAGGATGACAAAAATATGGTTTACAAACAAAGAGTATGTTTATTATTATAACCAGATATGTTAATGCACAAATAATAGCCTATATATAATATTGAAAATACAATAGCAAAAAACATCAGTAGGCCATTTGTAATTTAAAAATGTAAGCCTAGGAATAGACTATAAATTGGCCTTATTTGAAATGCAAAAACAAAAATATCAGTTCACGCTAGCGTGTAAGAAAAAAATACTAAGAATTTTACAAAATAACATTTGATTTTATGAAATTATCCAAAGTTTCAAAAATGTCGTTTGCCGTCGTTGTAGTACGGAGCTCTTTACAAAACAAAAAATCTTTTATCTCTTTTTCCCATTCATAACGAACGTATGCAATGAGTTGTGCCATTTTTGACAAGTAATTATCACGAAGTCTCACAGAAAGCTGACCCCGCACGTCTTCTGACATTGTTGCGATGCAACGTTGACCGTATTATTTGATAATGGTATCTTTAATCAACTGTTTTGACTTTTCCTCTCCAAATAATTCCTTGACAATCTCTGTTGCGCATGGAAAAATCAAAGTTTCTGCAATTGTGTGCCCTTTCTTTGCTTTGGCAATTTTTTCAGCAACTGTATACGATATTTTTAAAAGTTTCTTGTCAGTAGCTGTGACTTCCCTCATCTCATTTTGGGAGTGTGTCAATTCTTTTGCCTTGAGCTCAAAAAATGCCCTGGGCTTGTCGTGGTATTGCGGATGAGTTGTCTGCAAATGTCTAATTAGTTTAGACGGCCTCATGCATTCGTTAGCAAGGACTTTGGCGCAGATAATGCACTGTGGCTGGGGCAGGGACTCTTTGCTACGAGAAAATAAAATAAAACCATAGTTCAGGTAACTATCTTGGTATTTTCTGCATTTCGAGTTTCCAGTATTGCTAGCACTGCTGCTGCGACCCGCATTGGTGGGAGCTTCCTCACCTGGGTCATTACCATCAGCTGTTGTAGGCGAATCAGTGGGACTCAGTCGTTTTTGTGGAGGATGAATTACAAATTTGTTAATTTTTTGGTCAGCCACGGGATCATGGATACAATTAGCTCATGTAATGTGATCGATCGTTCTCCTTAATGCTCACCGCTCAACAGTTTAAAAAAATATGATGCGACCCCCCGCAGAACTCGCTGAGGCCCCCTTGTGGGCCGGGACCCCCCTGTTGGGAACCGATGCTCTTATTGACTGATTAAACCATTTCTGATTAAACTGAACGTTTCTTAGAGAGACCGCATTGTCAAGATAACCCGAGATGCTTACAGTAACAACAGGAAACTCCAGGACCATACCAAACTAAAGAGTGTGTCTGATGACAAAGGGGAATATTATTACAAAATACAACCGTAGATTACAGACCGTTCACTCGATCCTTCTAGCAAACGTCACCTTACCCACCATATAAGTTAAAACGACAGTCATTTGACAAGGCTATACATTGTGACTAACGTTATAAACATGCAATATCGCTGACGAAAGAAGACAAGTCTAAAAAGTAGACTGAACGACACTAAGCAGAACATCTCATTTGGAGATTGATCAAATGCAGATTACTTGATTATTGGTGTTTTCAGATCATCAGTGCGCGCGAGACAGAGAGAGAGCTCGCGTGCATATGGTTGCCAGATTGGACATGTTTAGGTAAAAAACAGTATACAGGTTTTTTTTTCCACAGAAAAGCTCCGTTTGGGGGATTTAATGACTGAAATCTGGCAACCACACGAATACAAGCTCTCATGTGCGGATGATCTGAAAACACCAATAAACAAGTAATCTGCATTTGAGATGTTCTGCTTAAAGTGTCGTTCAGTCGGCAGTGTTCTGTCAGGACTCACGAGCCGATTCGCTGAACTGCTGTGAGCTGCTGAAATAAGCCAATCAGAGCAGAGCTCAACATTAATATTCATGACTCTTCCAAATAAGGCAGAAACAGAGCATTACACCCTAGGGGCAGTTTATAGTGTTGTAAATGGAGCTGTAGAACTGTATCTGGACAATGTCTGCCCTTAAATAAGCCACACACCCTCTGTAGATATCAGAGAACAATTCAACATATTGTTTCAAATCATTCTAGAGCTCCTTTACAACCGTTTCTATTATTATTTTTACACATGGTATTTTTTTCTTATGCATATGTTTTATATGTTATGTCATATGCTATATAAATAAACTTGCCTTGCCTAGGAGTTACCATAGTTTAACACATTCTAGCTTGATTTCAGAATTGTTAGATATTTAGACTAGAAACAAGACAGAATGACGGAGTAAGAAGAGCATTGGTGCGGTGCGCTGAACACCACACACTGATAGGAACAGGAAGTTAGTGAGCCACACTTACACGCGCACCATCCGTGGGCCAGGAGAGGCCGCTTCTGGATCCTGCAACAGACACAGCTCAGGCTGAAATACTGCAAATACTGCTGATGTTCATCAATGACAGACACAGGACAGAGACCAACAGATCAGGGGCGTGGGGTCAGACATGAGACGTGAGGTCAGACAAGAGACGTGAGGTCAGGCGCGGGGTCAGAGGCTTGGGGTCAGAGGCTTGGGGTCAGACATGAGACGTGAGGTCAGGCGCGGGGTCAGAAGCTTGGGGTCAGACATGAGACGTGAGGTCAGGCGCGGGGTCAGAGGCTTGGGGTCAGACATGAGACGTGAGGTCAGGCGCGGGGTCAGACATGAGACGTGAGGTCAGGCGTGGGGTCAGAGACGTGACGTCAGAGGCGTGAGGTCAGACATGAGACGTGAGGTCAGGCGTGGGGTCAGACATGAGACGTGAGGTCAGGCGTGGGGTCAGACATGAGACGTGAGGTCAGGCGTGGGGTCAGACATGAGACGTGAGGTCAGGCGTGGGGTCAGACATGAGACGTGAGGTCAGAGGCGTGAGGTCAGACATGAGACGTGAGGTCAGGCGTGGGGTCAGAGGAGTGAGGTCAGACATGAGGCGTGGGGTCAGAGGCGTGAGGTCAGGTATGAAGCGTGATGTCAGGCGTGGGGTCAGACATGAGGCGTGAGGTCAGGCATGAGGCGTGAGGTGAGGCGTGAGGTCAGGCGTGGGGTCAGAGGCGTGAGGTCAGGCATGAAGCGTGATGTCAGGCGTGGGGTCAGACATGAGGCGTGAGGTCAGGCGTGGGGTCAGACATGAGGCGTGAGGTCAGGCGTGGGGTCAGAGGCATGAGGTCAGGCGTGAGGTTAGACATGAGACGTGAGGTCAGGCGTGAAGCGTGAGGTCAGACATGAGACGTGATGTCAGGCGTGGGGTCAGGGTCAGTGTACCTTGCACTGCGGCTGAAGCCCTTCTCTCTGCCTGAGGCTCTGATTGACCAGCTGTGAGCTCTGCAGCGGCTGCCGCACATGATCTGCGAGAGGAAGAGGATGAAGAAGCAACCGTGAGCATGGGAAAGGCGCTATATAAATGATTATTCTTCGATATAGAGTGAGGTGTAGAGTGACTGTACCTGAGGCTGCAGTCTGAGCACTCACCCGCCCCTGGAAGAGTCTGCAAACAGCACAGATGAGGCCATTACTCACCGGTTATTCATATTCTTAAATCAAGATGCATTTACTAGATCAGTAAAACGACTGGAGATATTTTGCCTTGTTTTCTGGGTAAAAATATCCAAATGAAGTGAGTTTTTGCTTAAAACAGGTGAATGGTTTATTGCTGCTGGCTAGGGTGATCCGATGAGTCGGTGTAGGGATGGCGAAAACTAAACATTTCTTCACCGACCACCGAGCCTCATGAGCCGGTTAACCGATTCCTTAAAATATGCTGCGCTATTTGAAATGAGAGCTGCGAGCCGCACCTGCAATTTCACAACTGTGTCGCATCTCTCTTCCTCTCACAAACACACACACACACACACACACACACCTCCCTTTCACTCAAGTCACTTTTTTAAATCCCCCACAGCGCGAAACACGAGTCCCGCAAACGCGGCGCCGAGGAGCTTGTTTGTAATCTGAGGACAATGGCTCCTTAGTTTGGGAATGGTTTGGGTACAAGGTGATCGCGTTGTAAATAAAGGCGTTTGTCCAGCGTTAGAAGCTCATTTGAAACATTGCCACGGCTCATTTAAGAAAATGACCGCTCCGAAGAGACGCCGCTTTAGGTCGAGGTAGTGTTAACAATAATAAAGATGATGATCAACACCTTATGTGTTTCCACTGAAATGCAGATGTAATATATTTCCAAATGTAAGCCCATCTTATGCGGAATGGCGCTTCATCCTGTCGTCTGCCCTGGCTCTGACCTCCAGTGTTTAGCCTGTTACCTTTTTGCAAACCTTGTGAGCGCGCAAACCCATCGGTCAAACGGTCATCGGTTAACATCCCTAGTTGGTGGGCGGGGCTACTGAATTACACATGCTTATTATTCTATAGAGGCGGAGTTTCGCCAGTCGATGACATCAGGATGAAGCACACAATCGCTTTCTGGGCCTGGTGTCTATAAAAGCTTTCAGCTCTGAAACTTGCAGGATAATCTTATATCACCATGACCTTACACACATCAAAAGCTCAAGGGAAAGCTGATTTCTCAATTCATCACCCCTTTAAAGATATTGCTGTGCTGATATTATTCTCAGGAGACATTCTGCAGCGCAAATTAAGTGTTTGACGCGCAAGTTGAAAAATCTGAACTTTGGCGGATATTCGCGCCGCGTTAACCAATCAGGGGCCTGCTTGCTGCTGTCACGTGGTGAAGTGACGGATGGGAAACCCCGAGCCCAGAGTAATTTATAAATACTACTGTTATTGTGTGTCAAAATGTAGTTTTAATCGTTTTTCAGGCGAGAATGTAGTGGTTTAAAGCTCAAACGTGGTTTATTTATTAAGAGAGCTCCTATTTGAACATTTGATCGGGTGTTTTCGGAGGTGTGAGACCCAGGCGATCCGCGGCGCTCATTAACCCCGGCGAGAGAAGCCTTAACTGGGCTAGTCCTGATGGCTGCCGCTGCCTGGAAGAAGCCCCGCCCATCACACGAATCCACGTCTGTTGTTTAGTGAATGTCACGCTAGAGCTTAGATTGGGCTAAAAAATAAATCAAGCCCGACCCTACCTGAGTCCGTGCACGTTGTGTCCGAGACCGGCCAAACACATTACCTGTAATTATGCTCATTAGCATAAAAGGCACATGCACAGAAACGGCTTGAGCGGTTTTTCACCAGGTTAAACAAGTGATTTTTTAGAATACTAAATAGATTTTTTAATTAAAGTATATTACAAAGTTTTAATTTAGACACTAAATAATCATATTTTGTGCAAAAATGGCATTATATGAGCATTTAATAAAGGTTTCTTCAGCCAATCGCCTGGATTTAATAAATAAGAAGCAGACAGCAGACTATAATCGTGACGTCGCTTTCATCGCTCATGAACTGGAGCGCGTCTCATTAATAAACCCAAACTCAGCAGCTACTCTCCTCACACACACACACACACACACACACGAGAAATAAGAGTATAGAAAGATTGACATGTCCACTTTTAAAGGAAACGATTCGAAACGAAAATATTTAATAAAGCAAAGTGCAGTGTTGACGCTCATGACTCTGTTCAGAAGGCTGAGCTCCATCACTGCATGAGCTGAGAGTTTAACACACCTTTACACTAACCCTGACTTGTGCAACTTTGTACCCGACACCAGAGTTTCCGCTAGAAAAAAATGGTGCCGGTCAAAGTGACCGGCAGAGTTTCGTTTTCCGGACATTTTGATGATATGCCGGTCAAAAACTCCTGAAAGCAGTTTATGTAACTTTAAAAAAATGCCATAATCAGGCCGTATATGCAGCATGTTTATTAGCCGAACTTTCAAATAGACGGAAAAAAAACATGAACGTCCGATTGGCGTCAATCAACCAATTTTTTTAACTCATAGGCGTAATTTGCGGGTGGGACAGGTTGGACATGTCCCCACCACTTTTTTAAAACATCTTGCTTCACGGATGAACCTAACTAATACAAACAACACATCTCTGGTTAACTAGAAGAGCATCATTTCATTCGTTTGTTAGATAAGAGGCGATCTGGCGCTCGTTGCCGCTGTTATCAGTGGAGCAGATTCCTCTCGCGGCTCCTGCAGTCTCCACACAGACGAGCGCTTTAATCTAACGCTTAACGCCGGTGCAGAGACTTCTGTTTGTTCCGGTCAGATCGCGAAACAAAATGCACAAAAACTGTCCCTGCTCTTGATGTACAACCACTGATGGTATTCGGTTTGAGGAGAGAGAAAATAGGCTACGAGGGCAGATTAGAAACGAGAACTTCTGACCAGTTTAACAGACTAGACCAGGGATTAAGCAAAGTGTGCAAATCTATTTGCCTTTATTCACGTGAAAAATCTTTAGATGCAATAATTAAACGCAATTAATAAATGTAATTATAAACTCAGTATGTCTCATTTAGTTGGTAACATTTAAATTGGCCACCGTGTGAAATGACAAAATCATATAATAGAGTATAACAGTATACTGATAACTGTAAGCAGGTAAGCACTTCAAGATGTTTTTGAAATCATTAGAGAAAACGACAAAATTACTTATTCACAAAATTACGTGTGTGAATAAGTGCTACCTGTTTAAAATGTGCTTGCACCCGATCATATTCAGTAGAATAAATCCCTTAAACTTCACCATCCCGCTCATGCCCATCGCCGTGATCATCTGTATCAGCTGGTTGTTTACCGTGAGTTCTGAACACTGCACTGTGCTTATTTAAATCTTTTCGTTTCTACACATATTAGGCTACATATTCCTCATGTCTGAGGCAAGCCTGCTGAGTTTCAGTTTATTTGAGACGCGCTAGTCTACTTATTTATTTCTTATTTATTAAATACATGCAATTAACCGAAGAAACCTTTATTAAAATTAAGAGACAATTTGTACAAAACGAAAGAAAAGCTTTGTACAAAACAAAACTTAATATTAAACTAAATATAACCACCAAAATCATTTCTGACCCACTCGCATCTTTGCACTTATAGCCTATCATAATCAGATGAAATCTCAAAATAATATTATAATATTTAAACATAAATATGAAGAAAAAAAATATTGTTTAATGGCTACAACAAGTACAGTAAGCTACAGATTTATGTCATGTCTGAGCTGGATTTGAGCGATCATCATTTTACCGGCGGGTTCATGAGCGCGGCTGCGGATTATTGAGCTGATCACACCGGCTCCGCTCCGCTCATTAGTCTTTACAGGCTCGCTCTCGACACTTACACGGGCAGGGCCGGTCTCTCGGGTGCATGGGCTCGGGTAGGGTTGGGCTTTATTTTTTTGAGCCGATCTACGCTCTAGTTCTGGCGAAAAATGTAGTGCTGTGCCGGCCCGTTGTCATAAATTGTTCTCGTGCTGGAGCGGTAGTGGAGCGCTCTCGGAGCGAGTAAAAACCACAACGCTCCGACTTTTATATATATAAAAAAAAAAAAAACCCGCTCCTCACTCCATTCAAAATCTCGCCGCTCCACTCCTCACTCCACTCCGCTCACATAGCCTACTCTGCTTCGCAGGCTGTGGAGAATTGCAATCCTCCATAGCCACGGAGCGCTGTCATGACAGCGAGGGCATCACGTCGCAGGCTTACGGTATCGATAAGAGGCAGTTTTAATCTGACAATTTGACCGAAAAGATTTAATTTTGTCGGACATTTAATTTTTTTCCCGGCCAATGTCCGGTAATTACCGCACAACGGAAACCCTGCCCGACACATTTGTTTCTTAGTTGTAGTATTAGTTCTTACTTTACTAAAAAAATATATAATTTCTGATTATACCATAGCTTTCTGCCCACCAATTAAGCTAGTAAAGTACTGATTAAAAACCCAAACGCTTGATCAAGGGCCGAGGATCGAGCCGGGGAATCTCAGCCGAATGGATTCAAAATGTTCACGCGTCCAGCTTCGCACGAAGAGCGCGGTTTATTCGCGTCCGTATCGGTGTCTCTCACCTGTACTGCTGCATCACACTGTCCTGCGGCTGAGCCTTGTTCTCCAGCGCTCTCTGGTAAACCATCTCAGCCTGGGCCGGCTGCCCTCGCTTCTCAAACTGATGAGCCCAGTCGATATACAGCTCCGCCGCCTGCGTCCCCACGCCTCGGCCCTGAAGACGGCTGTACACCTCCATCGGATCGCTGCAGAAACTGGCCTGGACAGAGAGAGCAGGAGTGTGTTCATATCAGAGCCGGATCCTGCCTTCAGAAGAGTGTGTGTGTGTGTGTGTGTGTGTGTGTGTGTGTGTGTGTGTGTGTGTGTGTGTGTGTGTGTGTGTGTGTGAGAGAGAGAGAGAGAGAGAGAGAGAGAGAGAGAGAGAGAGAGAGAGCAGGAGTGTGTTCATATCAGAGCCAGATCCTGCCTTCAGAAGAGTGTGTGTGTGTGTGTGTGTGTGTGTGTGTGAGAGAGCAGGAGTGAACCTACACATCTGACGCAGTGAGCGACGTATCGCTGGTCGTTGTGGTATCGCTCATCTTGAAGGAAGGTCTGAACGATGCGCTCCAGAACCACAGACAAACCCTTCCTCTCCTCCACTGACAGCTTGCTCTCCAGAAACTGAACAAACCTGCCACAAACCAGCCATGAGTGATAGACAGAGAGGGGATCATTTCATCAGAGCTATAATAAAGACATTAAAGATGTTCTTACTTATCCCAGGGGTCTAACGGGTCATCTCCAGCATAGCTGCGCACGCTCAGCTCAAACGCCCTGCAGTGAGGAAGAGATCATCAGTGTTATTCACCTGCCAGTGGTCATAATGATATGCCTGATCGCTGTAGAGTAAAGTGGGATGCTCAGAGCCAGACGATCACATTAACTATTGATCAGAGAATCCTGAAACTGCAGAAACTGTTGATCACTGATAATAATCCTAAATGTGTGTTGATGATCAGATCCTCATCTGAGAATGATTAGTGAAGGATCATGTGACACTGAAGACTGGAGTAATGATGATAAATTCAGCTTTGATCACAGGAATAAATCACACTTTACTATATATTCCCATAGAGAACAGATGATTTACACTGGAGGAATATTTCACTGCTTTACTGGAGTTATGATCAGATTAATGAGCAGAAGAGACTCAAAGACTGTCATAGATGTATGAACATGTATTAAAACACACAAGCCCAGAGAAGGGAGGCACACAGTTGTGTTATATAGAACAAAACATCATGATATTGAGCCATATTAATAACCCAACTGAATCATAAACATCATCAGGACCAATACACACTCTCGGTCAGATGCTAACACGCTACTTACTGAAAATAAGAATTAATGTCCATCGTTTCTTCTTGTTGAACACAGAAAGTCCGTGGGGGAATGTTTACGGTTAAACGAGACTCATTTAAAACACGTTAATAACAATATTAATCTAATATTTCCGTTAACTAGCCCCGCTCTGCTAACTGTATAACTGCAACAACGACATGTTTTCAAATGTACCGCTCAGCCAATCATTAGCCTTCATGAGGCTCAACAGCCAATCAGATTCCGACACAACAGAGCGTCACGTTTACTCGGTGGCTCCGCCCCCTCTATGGCTCTGGGTGGAGCTGGGCGGAGCTAACATGAATATTCATGAGTTTCCTGTTTGGCGTTACAGACTCTGAGAATATGAACCCGTGCTCTCCGGATCATCACAGAAACTGTTCTGAGATTTCCAGCTTCACATGAAAGAGCAGGACAGACCTCACCGCCGACAGGAAATACAGAAATACAGAAATAAAGAGAGACTCAGTGATTGTGAGAGAATTCATTCTGCTGATCTCATCACATTCATGATTGTTCATACTGTCATCAGTTCACATCAATCATTCATAAACCACTTCATGATTAAATCAATCAGTCCTTTATTACATCTCATCATCAGTTTACAATATACATATTACAGCAATCTGACAATATAGCAATATTATTACAGCCTTATTACAGATTCAGAGCAGTGTGTGTGTGTGTGTGTGTGTGTGTGTGTGTGTGTGTGTGTGTGTGTGTCTTATTAGAGATTCAGAGCAGTGTGTGTGTGTGTGTGTTTGTGTGTGTGTGTGTTATTAGAGATTCAGAGCAGTGTGTGTGTGTGTGTGTTTGTGTGTGTGTGTGTGTGTGTGTGTGTGTGTGTCTTATTAGAGATTCAGAGCAGTGTGTGTGTGTGTGTGTGTGTGTGTGTGTGTGTGTGTGTGTGTGTGTGTGTCTTATTAGAGATTCAGAGCAGTGTGTGTGTGTGTGTGTTTGTGTGTGTGTGTGTTATTAGAGATTCAGAGCAGTGTGTGTGTGTGTGTGTGTGTTATTAGAGATTCAGAGCAGTGTGTGTGTGTGTGTGTTTGTGTGTGTGTGTGTTATTAGAGATTCAGAGCAGTGTGTGTGTGTGTGTGTTTGTGTGTGTGTGTGTGTGTGTGTTATTAGAGATTCAGAGCAGTGTGTGTGTGTGTGTGTGTGTTTGTGTGTGTGTGTGTGTGTGTGTGTGTGTGTGTGTGTTATTAGAGATTCAGAGCAGTGTGTGTGTGTGTGTTTGTGTGTGTGTGTGTTATTAGAGATTCAGAGCAGTGTGTGTGTGTGTGTGTTTGTGTGTGTGTGTTATTAGAGATTCAGAGCAGTGTGTGTGTGTGTGTGTTTGTGTGTGTGTGTGTGTGTGTGTGTGTGTTATTAGAGATTCAGAGCAGTGTGTGTGTGTGTGTGTGTGTGTGTGTGTGTTTGTGTGTGTGTTATTAAAGATTCAGAGCAGTGTGTTCGTGTGTGTGTGTGTGTGTGTGTGTGTGTGTGTCTGTGTGTGTGTCTTATTAAAGATTCAGAGCAGTGTGTGTGTGTGTGTCTTATTAAAGATTCAGAGCAGTGTGTGTGTGTGTGTGTGTGTGTGTGTGTGTGTGTGTGTGTGTTATTTAATCTGACACAGAGACACTGAAGAATCATCATAAACCCCAAATCCAGCGTAGAGGGGTTCAGTGAATGTGGTGTTGAATGTGTGTAAGTGTGTGAGTGTGTGTGTGTCAGAGACGCTGTAGAAGGACAGAGTGCCGGCCGACACGTCCACACACACTCCTGCTCTCTTACAGGATGAACTGATGGCAGGAATATCAGTGCTGATATCATTGTGACAGACAGAGAATCCTTCACCAGAGCAGAACAGAGTCCAGGATTTGTCATTGGATCCAAACCCGCAGTCACTCAGTCCTCTCCTCCTGATTCCTTTATATGCCACTGATATTTCAGCATCTCCGCTCCATTCAGCCTCCCAGTAACAGCGGCCAGTCAGACACTCTCCACACAGAACCTGAGGAACATCAAATCTCTCTGGAAGATCAGGATACGGCTGATGCTCTAACACACACTCCACCTTCCTGTTCTCCTCAGACAGAACGAGACGAGTGTGTGCTGTGTGTGGATCCAGTGTGAGATCACAGGCCCCTGAACACAAGAAGAGAGAAACATCAAGAACAACAGTCACTAGACGAGTGTGTGTGTGTGTGTGTGTGTGTGTGTGTGTGTGTGGATCCAGTGTGAGATCACAGGCCCCTGAACACAAGAAGAGAGAAACATCTAGAACAACAGTCACTAGCCGAGTGTGTGTGTGTGTGTGTGTGTGTGTGTGTGTGTGTGGATCCAGTGTGAGATGACAGGCCCCTGAACACAAGAAGAGAGAAACATCTAGAACAACAGTCACTAGCCGAGTGTGTGTGTGTGTGTGTGTGTGTGTGTGTGTGTGTGTGTGTGTGTGTGTGTGTGTGTGTGTGAGTGTGAGTGTGTGTGTGTGTGTGAGAGTGTGTGTGTGAGAGAGTGCGTGACAGTGTGTGTGTACGTGTGTGTGTGTATGAATGTGTATCTGACTGAGTATGAGTGTGTGTGTGTGGGGGGGGGGCATGTTTTTGTGAAATATTAGGACTCAAATGTGTATAATGCCATATATATTTTATACATAATATGATTAATATTAATACCCGGGGTATACATCCATTTACATCAGCTAAATGCCCTATTTTCCAGGCTGTTTGAGATAATAGAATGCCTAAAAATCTATATACTATCTGGGAAAAGTATAAGTTACTTTTAAAAAATTCACCCAGTAGAGCCTACAACCTGTTTGGGGGGGGGGGGGGGGGGGGGGGTCTCAGCTGCAGATCCAGTCGTCCGTGAACACTTCTGTCGTTAGAGTCCGCGCCTGGGAAGGCAGCGCTGCATTTGAACTGATTTGAACGCAGAAATGCTTCAGTCGCATCGCAAAGTGGATCTCCACACTCAAAGAAGTGTGTTTCTGACGGAGCGGCCCCAGCGATAAAGGTTCGGTCCTGCTTTGGAAGCAGCCGGTGAGTTAAACTGCTTCAGATGTCTGTGCTGTCGGCTATCGTCGCGTGAGTAAACATCAGTAAACGACACGATCGCGTGCTTCGTCAGTCAAATGCGCTAACGGACTCCATTGCTGTTCTCTGTATAACGTTACACTAGTCTGACGTGCTAAACCGTTCTGCTTGCTAAGGTCTAACGTTAGTCGCATACAATAATCCATAAACCGAATCATGTCATGTTGACAGGCCTCTAAATACAGTACTTAACGTTACCACAGAGACGGAGGTCCTGCTGTTGCTGTTTCTATTTCACGCCCGTTTCACACATACTCCGTCTGCAGTGCGTGTGCGGTGCGTGTTGCGTTGCGTATGCGTTGCAGGAGCCCCACACCCTGTAGTCCTTTCGCATATGCTGCGTTTGCAGTCCGCAACTGATCCGCTTTTACATACCACAAACACAGCATTTATTAATGATTTTTTATTTAAAATCCAGAAGTTGTTGCTGATTAATTCATATTTATATATAAATATACTTTAGATTTAGCTCACACAAAAGGCAAAACATTTAAACATAGGTTATAGCCTAAAATCATAAACAATAGGCTATTCAAAAACAGCCGACTCTCGTCTTTTCTTTCGTTTTTAAACCCTTTGAAAAGAAATCCTGCAGGTCAAAAATAACTTTGCATTTCACCTCCAAGAAAGTCCGAGTGCTCTCCATTATGGCACTTTTTTTTTTACCTAAATGCCAGGTAAGGTGTCGTTTTGTTGCTTTATAAAAAAAGCCATGTGTTGACTTTGAAACAAGAGTATATTTTAAATGATATGCATCCGTGTTGAAATTACTAGACTTTCGCGTCAGTACATGTTTATTTTAATGCGAACAATGTTCTATCACTTTAATGCAGCAACGCAACGCAGCGCAGCGCAGCAAAAAATAGACTCGGTACGAAAACGATCCGTGCACTGCTGCAGACGCAACGCTCCTGGAACGGACTGACGGACCGCATCCGCGTACAGTGTGAAAGATGTCATCCGTTAACATGGGTACGGAAAAAAATACGCAACGCACACGCACTGCAGACGGAGTATGTGTGAAACGGGCGTCAGCCTCCGAATTAGATTCTGGATCATATCTATTAACGATGGGTTTGTCCACGCTTGAGGACGTCACCGCTTTGCGCATATGTCATTCTTTAGGTCCGCCCACACGATACGCCTCCAGGCGCTCAGTTTTTTCAGGTAGAAATCTAAAGGCGCACGGTGACAAAATATAATGAAATAACACCCTTAAATGTGTAATGTTGCCTTTTTTTAATTATGACATGAAAGCTTACATGTTAAGGGAGTAAACTGGCCCAAAATCTCAAAATTGACTTTGTTTTCACCTGTCGTGTCTCGCCTTAATAAGTAACACCTAACGTTAACTCTAGCTAGCCAGCAGTACAGTCATGTAACTCAAGTGTTACAACAGCGGATTCACAAACCTGTAACACGCTCGTCTGACGCAGAATCTCTCTCTGGTCGGTGAGGTTTAGTGTTCCTTTTAAAAAAATGTGTAGTGTCCATGTTAACTATAGTTCACTACGACGCCGGTGAAATACAAAAGCCCGCCAATCCCCGATGACAACGACGAAGAAGAAGATGTATATTCTTCTTCCTTAGTTTTTATTGGCAGTTGCCATTGGCAAACAAACAAGCTGAGTGATGTGCGACGCATTACCGACTGCCACACACACACACACACACGGTAAAGGAACTTTTGTTTCATTTTATGCCGCTCCATTCTGTAAGACTGAGAGGTAATGAAACAAAATTAAACTTTTTTTTTTTTTACTAAAACATTCGGGGCTTAAGCCCAATTAGCCACCCCCCCGCTCCGCCCCTGCTCAAGCGCTGTAAAAGGTTTAGCATAAACTCGCCTGACTGGCTTCTGTCCTGAATGATCGTCTCTTCAGACATTAGAACTGCACATGATTTATGAGCTTCTATAACCTTTGACCTCCTAACTGAACCCCTCGGCACAAATTGATCATAGAAATAAAAACAGTATTAATTAAAAAAAAATAACAACACAGTTTTATCTTAGTCTTATAATAAGAGCAACCATAATCAAAACTCAATATTAAAGCCTCATGTCTCCTCATCACGCGATCAGTCAGGGTCCCCGCGGAGTCTTAAAGTCTTAAATTCGCGGAAGCATTGCGTTCTAGGTCTTAAATAATGTTAACAGGTCTTAATTTTCCTACGTCCATCTAACACTACCTCATTGAAACGCTATCGCCTCCCGCAGCACGCGCACACGTGTGTGTGTGTGTGTTTGTTCCGTGGTGTTTGTAGTTCTTTCTTTCACTAGACCAACTATTGTTCGCTCTATTGCAACTACAAATTAGGCAAGCATGCGTCTTATATTGCAGCCAATCAGCTTTCGTGTTATTGGCACGAGCCTCTTTCTGATCTACACAGAAAGACGCATAAAACAGATTTTATGTGATTTTTGACGGTTCTTGTAGTTCCGCGATCGTGAACGCGAAGGCGAATCTTTCTCACCATCTTGCTTAATGACCAAATAAAAGTATAATATACCCGATTGCACTAAAATAGTTAATAACAGTGATGTGAACGGCGAACTCCGATGTCAGACGGCGTGTGTGTGCTGTCTGTCAGCGCTCGAGCGAGTGTATTGGATGTTATTTCTAGGCTCATTAGCCTAACGTTACTCTTGAATGATCAAATACACACATTATGCATATGTCTATATCCTGATTTGAGTTAAAAGGTTTGGGACCCGTCAGTAAGTACTTGATCTGCGCATTAGTAAATTCTTAAAGTGAAAGCAA
Source organism: Pseudorasbora parva (assembly GCF_024679245.1). Lineage (NCBI taxonomy): Eukaryota > Metazoa > Chordata > Actinopteri > Cypriniformes > Gobionidae > Pseudorasbora > Pseudorasbora parva. The sequence goes on from NC_090186.1 coordinate 551,853, forward strand.
ACTAATAGCTTAGCAACACAAACGGGGAAACAGCACTTACACTTAAAGGAACACTACAACCTTTTTAGAAATAGGGCTTATTCAACTTTGCTACATTTAGATATGTGGGGAAATACATTTTAAGCTAAGCTAGCAGCGACCCTGCCAAACTAAAACAATGCGTGCACTGAGACAAACGCATTTGCCCACATATCTAAATGTCTAAAGAAGTTGAATAAGCCCTATTTCTAAAAACGGTGTGTTCCTCTTCGTAGATGTGCATCTGTATGTTGTATTTATTTGTCCTATTGTCATTTGTTTATAAGTATATATTTTATTACTGACCGATTACTTGATTACGTAATTACTTGAAAACTTTTTACTTATATTAAGCAATTATTGCTGTGGTTTACGTTTTAGATGTTGGTCATATTTCCCACCCCAAGCGATCGTGTTATTAAAGATAGATAGCGCACCGCTGGACCAGCCTTTTTTGTTTTTGTAATATCAAACAAGATTCATGCATTGGTCAAATTTTATATATATATACATATGCGCTAATCCTTGTGGGATTGAGCTATGAATAATAAGTTTACTAATACTTTGTTCAATTTAAATAAATTAAATAATATAAGTTTAAGTAACTGAGTGATTCTGCATTTGCTATGCATGTTTTTTTTATTGCGTGATAAAGGTCTTAAATTTTATTCATAATGGTCTTAAAAAGGTCTTAAAACATCTTAAATTTGGCTTGGTGAAACCTGCAGATACCCTGTCAGTGACTCTGATTCCTGCTGCACACTACGAACATCTCTGCAGCTCGAGCTGGGTGAGCTGATGGAACTGAAGCGGCCGTTATCCAAGACTTAAATCACGCTTTTATTTCTATGAAAAGCCAAACGACAGTGGAGGCGTAATGTTAACGTAGCGGTGGCATATCCTATCCTAACTTCACCCTCACACTCAGTCTGGCAATATCGCACAAGATCTCGTCACACCCCAAGACAACGGGAAAAGAACAGCAGATGACATCGAGTGCTCTTCTACTCAGAGCGCTCCTACAAAACACGAGCTGCCCGCGGCACATAAAGAGAGCAAAATGCTCACCGCTACAGAAATTGTTTTAAAAGGCACAATTATATGATTCTTAATTGTGTGGAAGTATAACCTTAACTTTCTTGTAATAGTTTCTCATTCTTGCATGTTGTACTGACGTTACTGTAACCTTTAAACAACATTATATTAATAACAAGAAAACTGGACATTTTAACATTATAGAAACATTTCAAATCAAAGTTCCCATAACCTTTTTAGGAACTGGGCTCATTTTGTTAGCCGGGCTCCATTGTGGGGACATTTGGTAGTAAAGCCAGAGATCACTGTGGGACCAGCCAGTGGTCCAAATGAGAACAATAATAAATTATGCTTATTTCTATAATTTTATGAGGTTTTTCAGCATTAATATGTGTTCCTCTGACCTGAATATTGTCCCCAAGTGGCTAGAAATGTTGATGGTTATAAACCGAGTTCTGGCCGTCTTTCTCTGCCTTTGAGATAATGAGAGCCCAGACGAGCTGATCTTGAGTTCTCCTGTTTTGACGTCATCAGGAAAGGTTTCCGCCCCTTCCTCTGCTTTGCCCACCCAGAGAATTAGTAGAGAATGGATTCAGTTTATCAGTCACGATGTCAGCTCAGGCTTTACCATACGGATTCGACAGCACCGCTGAATCAAGCCAATAGCTAAAACCATCAACTTCACGTCGTTTCTGTTAGAAGCATGAAACTAATCTGTTATTTAAATGATTAAACTAGAGAGTGATCAAAGAACACTCTTTATAATGTTCGGATCTGTCAATCACTCGTAAATCTGCAGTGCATGATTGTCCAATCTGCCGTTATAATGAATGATGCTGTTATGCTCAACAGAAGCTCTTACTGTATTCATGTCGATGTCGTGTTCGTTGTTAGTTGTGGTGAAAGCATTTGGTGAGAGAAATAACGTTGCAAAGTTCACTCGAGTTTATTCAGAGCTTTCAGATACAAACAAAATAAACTCACGCTCACAGCGCTCTCAACAACTCGGAACAATAACACTTTCTCAGCAATCTTTCCCCAGCTCTCCGTCTCTGTGGACTGGCAGCGCTGCAGCTGCTCGCACCTGACTAAAACCACGCCCCCTCACTAAACCACACCCCCTCCACCACAATCTCTTTTCTAATGTAAAGATGTTAACCAATCACAACAGTGGGTGTTTTCACTGAAGTCTCACAGCAGACACGCCCCTTGATGCTTTGATGCTAGAGGGCTAATATCAGTATAGAAAAAAATGCCTTTTATTTCTAAATTAGGACATTTTTTAAAGGGGCGGTGAAATGCTGTTTCCTGCATACTGAGCTTTCCACTGTTAAAGACTTGGATTCCCATCCTAAACATAGACAAAGTTTCAGAAACTAATGTTGGACGTTTGATGGAGTATTTCTGTGTCAAAAATACTCCTTCCGGTTTCTCACAAGTGTCGGAGAGTTTTTTTCGAGTATGGGTCGGCTTGACGTTAATAGAGCGGAAGGTCCGTGTATGGGCCGTACGGGCTCTTCTCCCGGTAGGGTGTGTGTGCGTGACTAGAGCGAGAGAGGAAACGCACGCCCATACACACTCTCAGCTGCAGATCCAGTCGTCCGTGAACACTTCTGTCGTTATAGTCCGCGCCGCGCTCCACTTTATTCCTTTGGGTGACGTCGAGCGACTTCAACGCTTCAGCACAGCATTCTGGGAAGGCAGCGCTGCATTTGAACCGATTTTAACGCAGAAATGACGGGAAGCTTAACAACATCGCTTCAGTCGCGTCGCAAAGTGGATCTCCACGGTCACTGCTGTCAGGACTTCACCAAATCATACCAAAGAAGTGTGTTTCTGACGGAGCGGTCCCAGCGATAAAGGTTCGGTCCTGCTTTGGAAGCAGCTGGTGAGTAAAACTGCTTCAAATGTCAAATGGTAGTGTGTGTGTGTGTGTGTGTGTGTGTGTGTGTGTGTGTGTGTGTGTGTGTGTGTGTGTGTGTGTGTAGACATACACTTTCGTGGTCCTGGTGTGATCCTGATCTCCCCTCCATGATCAACACTTTAAACACACAAACACACATTAATGTAGATATGCATCCTGCACACACATTCACTATGTCAGTATCAGTGTTTGACACACTTGAGTCTCTGCAGTGAGCAGTTTGGATCCTCCAGTTTGTCAGAGAGCAGCTTGACTCCTGAATCTCCTGGGTGATTGTAGCTCAGATCCAGCTCTCTCAGGTGTGAGGGGTTTGAACTCAGAGCTGAAGACAGAAAACCACAGCCTTCCTCTGTCACCATACAGCCAGACAACCTACAGATGGATCAAAACAGCCTCGTCATCTATCTAGTTCTCTTTATATGTGTCACAAAAACATACCCATATATCAATCAAACCACACCAGACTTAGTTTGGAAGCGGACCAACACCCATCTTTTGAGCGGCCTCGGTCTGCTTGTTTGGTGTGCACACCAGGGTTCGGATGGCAGCGTTCACATATGTTCAAATTAACTGCACTAACCGAGCAATCGCACCAGGGTTAGTTTAATCAAACCAAACATGACAAGAGTGAATGCACCCTTACATGAGTTAAAGTCTTCAATGAACGCAAAGAGTTGTGAGCAAATGGGATGGGTCAAATATGCCACTAACTACACATTTCGTTTAACCCTTTGTTGAAATGATGCCGTTCGTAACCTGAATAATTCCAGAGCAATTCAGAATAAATCAAAGTGTAACAATTTATTAACAGTCAGGTAAATGTATAATACCAATTAAATAATCAATTCAAAGTTAGCCTAATCCATATAACATCAAATACTCTGAAGAAAAGAATGAAATATACACCTGACTTCTGAAAATTACATAATGCTGGCTATCTTAAAACATCCAGCATTACGGGCTGACCAGACTACAGAATCGAACCCTGAGCTCCTTACAACATTTCTTTAAATACCCAGACCAGATTTATAAACTCTTTCAAATGTAAACAGTTCACAATGGGAATGTGCATTAATCAAGTCCTATAGACTTGTATGGATGAGAGGCCAAATGGCTGAAAGCCACACCCACCATACACGAAGGCAAGATATCTTTAAACTCTTAAAACATTTATGATGTTCTAGTTTAATTCTGTGGAGAAAAGATATTTGTACCAGTCGCACTGAGACATTTCAAATGATATCAAACACAAAATACTGTATAGTGAGGATTGACATTGTAACGAAGAGATTTCTGTTGCATTTCAGGTGATCTCAATATGAGGGGAGCAGGAGTTTGGGGGAAGTTTCAGGTGAAAGGAAAGGCATTAAATTAGTGTCATTGTTCATATATTTTATAAATAGCTATTGTTCAGAACTGATGTATACACAAGATGCCTTTAATGGCACTGGTGCAGATATGCATTTATTTGATTGTGTGCATCGGTTAACCTGTTAAACTAAATGCCAACTTTTAGAAAAATCCTAAGAAATGTATACTCAGACTAAAACAAATACAGTTTGTGAATCCTTTGCACTAAAGGCATAATTATGGTCTCATTTGAAAGCAGACACTTGGCAGTTTACTGTAAAGTCAAAATGATAATATTTTTATAATCAAAAATAGCTATAATAAGCTTCAAAGTTTTTATTACAAAGTAAAGTTATTAGAAATGTATTTGTATTAAATATCTTTATGAAAATAAAATTGAAGTGGGCCCTGGAGGAATCTAGAAATGCACTACAGCTAAAGCCACAAGTCTGACCATGTTATATTTCAGATCTGAAGATGATAAGTCTAAAACTCTGAATTTTATTAAATGTTTTACAAGATCGTTTCATGAGATATTATTTTGAGATATCTCTAAAATATCAACTGATGTTTATTGCCATGTCTTCTGAGCTTTTTATACAGTGTATTGCCTCTGTTGTTTAGAGGTGCAAACTGCCCCATTCAGTTTGTCTCCCCGGCACACATTCACACTTCTGCGGACTGGTTATGGCTCTAATTATTATTCTTTTGTCTGCATTTTAATTACTAATGACTCTCTATTCAAACTGTTCTATTCAAACCTCATTTCCAAATCAAACCTCTCACTTTACCCCCACTGAGACTCTATCAAATGCATTTCGTCCAAATAAGCATTTCAGTAGTTTTACATTTAGAAAATGTTTATAAAAATAAAGTATTTGCTCAGTGGCAGGTGCATCTAGGGCAAGCTAGCATGTTAGCTTAGCACACCAGCAAAACAACAATTTATTTTATTCAAAACTTACTTCATATGACTTTATACTTTATAAGTCGAGTGATTTATATAACAATCTGTGATCTCATGTGGCTTCGGGTCAAAAAATCTGACAGAAAATACACAATGCTAAAAGCTGTGTGGAATAGCATTGCATTATAAATATAATCTATTATGAAACCACCCAACATGGCATAAAGAACACAGACCAACCATATGTTGCCGCGATTGTGAGTTTATTGCCTTCAAACGTGTTTATCTGCATGAAATAGCGATCTGACGATCTCTGGAAGCTGTTTATTTACGTAAGATACTCCCTGAATGTCACATGGCTTGACTGTTCTTCATGTGTTCCATATTAGGACTGAATGTTCAGTAGTACAGCTTTCCAGCGCCCTCCGGCTGCCAGAATGAATTGAAAACAGCACATCACAGTCTACTGCTCTCATAATCATACATCCGCGGATTTTGGATAAAGATTGAATAAATAATACTTCTCTGTACCGAAATTTGACTCAAACATGTGAGAATCTATTAATATTTCTCCACATCTGCACACATTTGTTGTAAAAGCCCTGAGGGAAGTTGTTTTGTCGAGTGTCTTCGTGACAACCACAGGGGAGTTTTTTGATTTTTATGAATGGGAGCAAATGACGCGCATATTACAATCAAAAGGTAGCGACGCCCATGATCATATGCATAACTCCTGGCACATATTAACACATTACGGTCACTATAAGACTTTGAGAATAAAACAGAGGTAAAAAAAATCAACTTAAGTCTTAGATCTTTTTAATGATGCATAGTTTGTCAAGGTAATTACTTACATCTGATAGTAATTGAGCTGATTTAAGCAAAGAGAGCTTCAGCACATCCACGTCCTCGTGAACGTTAAGAGGTAAAATAGATAGCACTGCAGAGTGAATAAATGCTACACCATCTATGAGTTACATCTACCTTTTAGCTGTGTAAGAAATGGATTATTACATCTGTCAAAATAACCACTCCACATACCATTTTTGTGTTGTAAAGTTCCTTTTATTTCACATGAAGCTGTGAACATTGTCTTACCGTTATCTCTTCTTTGTGGTTGACTGTATGGGTCTCACTACAGCCCCTAGTGAGTCCCTTTATATAAGTTCTACCTATGAGGAGTTGGGTTATAAATCTGATATTTGTTGTTTTTGTTTTTTTCTTTACTGCAATTAAGCTCTTTTGAAACTGGTACATTTGTATGTGTCACTATGTGGTTTAAAATTTAAGATTTAGTACATTTCTATTTTATTTGTATTTTTCAGGTCATGTGAATTTATGTACCACCAAGATAGATTTGTTAATGGTTTGGTCCAGTTTTTGTGGCGGGAATTGTTTCTATTTAAAGAATGCTGTTTAGTGTTTAGGAAAAAAGAAAATAAGCAACCAGACGTCTGTAAATGCTCAATATCACCTGCATTATGAAGGATGAAGGATTTAACTGTATTATTAATTTATTAATTATTAGTTTACATCACTCAAACAGTTGTCAATGGAGAAACTGGCATCCAAGCAACACATAAGGGATCGATCCCGAGTTGCAACATCACTACATGCATTCTAGTAGCAGATAGTCGTGTATGCAGGGAAATTCATCATACCCCTTCGCTTAATAGTGTGGTCCCAAAAAAATATTAGTTTGAAGTGCTTTCTGGCCCTTCCCCTTACCGCTACCACTTCAGCCAAAAGAGAATCGAGACACCCCTACCCCTTCACGTCAATGTGCAAAACGAAGGGGTAGGGGAAAGGGAAGGGCTTAATCTAAGCTGTCTGTGAAACCAGGCCTTAATGTGTTTAATTGTCATTAACCATGCAAAAATGTGTGCTTGCTTAATTAGTTAATTTTAATTAAAAAAACAAAACAATTGATTGACAGAATATGAAGAACATGAAAATCTTCAGGAGTCGGCTCTCCATGACAGTTTGAAACCAGACAAGACAACAGACAAAAAACACACTCAGTTAAATATCATACAATTATAGTTAATCAACGAAATCCCATAAAATATTGAGGTAGTTTTGTGCTTAATAGCGGAGTAATTCGGCACATGTCTCATGATTCAATTCAATTATGATTATCATGTAAGAAAGATTGACTGAAAGAGAGAAGAACACACACATCAACAGTCAGATCATCTACAAACACACAGACATTACGACCATCGGACTGTAAATTATCTCTTATATGTTCTTAAATACCTCAGAATCTGCAGCTGACAGTCTGAACTCTTCAGTCCATCAGAGAGCAGTTTCATTGCTGTATCCTGCAGATCATTGTTACTCAGGTCCAGCTCTCTCAGGATACAGTTTGAGGATTGAAGAGCTGATGACAGACTCTCACAACACTGAACAGTGAGATTACAGTGAGTAAGACTGAAAGAGAGAAGAACACACACATCAACAGTCAGATCATCTACGAACACACACAGACATTATGACCATCGGACTGTAAATGATCTCTCATATGTTCTTAAATACCTCAGTATCTGCAGCTGACAGTTTGGACTCTTCAGTCCATCAGAGAGCAGTTTCATTGCTGTATCCTGCAGATCATTGTTACTCAGGTCCAGCTCTCTCAGGATACAGTTTGAGGATTGAAGAGCTGATGACAAACTCTCACAACACTGATCAGTGAGATTACAGTGAGTAAGACTGAAAGAGAGAAGAACACACACATCAACAGTCAGATCATCTACAAACACACAAAAACATTATGACCATTGGACTATAAATGATCTCTCATATGTTCTTAAATACCTCAGTATCTGCAGCTGACAGTTTGGACTCTTCAGCCGATCCGAGAGCAGCTTCACTCCTGATTCCTGCAGGTCATTGTTACTCAGGTCCAGCTCTCTCAGGGCACAGTTTGAGGATTGAAGAGCTGATGACAAACTCTCACAACACTGATCAGTGAGATTACAGTGAGTAAGACTGAAAGAGAGAAGAACACACACATCAACAGTCAGATCATCTACAAACACACACAGACATTATGACCATCGGACTGTAAATGATCTCTCATATGTTCTTTAATACCTCAGTATCTGCAGCTGACAGTTTGGACTCTTCAGCCCATCAGAGAGCAGCTTCACTCCTGAATCCTGCAGGTGATTGTTACTCAGGTCCAGCTCTCTCAGGGCACAGTTTGAGGATTGAAGAGCTGATGACAAACTCTCAAAACACTGAACAGTGAGATTACAGCCAGCGAGACTAGAAAAGATTAAATAATATAACATTAAAACAATAATGAAATAACAATAAACGAATGTAAAGGAAGTTGCCAGTTGTCTGTCCTCAGGAATCTGGAGCAAAATATTTTTTAATATTCTAGCCTGAATGAAAAATGAAAAAAATGTAATACTTTTATAATTTAAAAGAAAATGTAATCATTTTATCATTCAAGTTCATTAAAGTTGCACAATTCTGTTTGAGAAACACTTTTGAAAGTGAATCGGACCAAGCACCATAACACACTTGTAACCAATCAGCAGCAGGGGGCGTGTCCACTCATGATGGGGGAGGAGAGACAGTGAGCCAATCAACAGTAGGGGGTCTGTCAACTAATGGAGGAGAGAGAGCGACGAAGAGGAAGAATTAAAGAAAGACTATAGAAAGAGAGATGGCTGAGAGGTATTACAATAGACAAAAGGTCAGAGGAATATCACCAGAAAAAGAAGGGTTATGATCAGGAAAGAGCTTTATGATGCACGTTAATATAAGATCATATTTCCAGCACTGGAGAGACCTAAGCAGGAGAGCCTGAAAATTGACGCCAATGTTGTTTTGATTTTGCTCAATACATATATTTAACATTGGTAACAAGTAAAATGGAGGCTAACAACAATCTCTTGCTTGTATATACTCTTGTGTACTGTATGTTCATTTTTTTGTTCTCCCTTGTCGTTCTTTCTTCATTATTTTTCTTCACGGGATGAACTTCAAATGGCCTGCAACTTGTCTATTGCTGTTTATAGATTAATTGCCTTCAAGCGATTCTAGATGCCATATTAACAATATTGTTATTTTTTACAATGGTAGTGAAGTTCCATGCTTGGTTTTGCCTGTGGTTAATGTTATCACAAACTAAATGTAATACTATGGAAGACAAAGGGTTAATTAGAGTTCTATCTCAGTACGAATATTTACATTTTAGGCCCTACCCTTTTAAAATGAGTTTTAACATTTTACAGATGTTTCTATTTGTGTTAATGAACATAAATTTATATCTGCATTCCAACTCAAGCTACTGCTACTGTCAAATGTCCATTTTCAAAATACAAAACATGTAATATTATTAATAATATGTGCTTGTACCATGGTGGAGCCCAATGCCCGTCATGCGTGTGGAGAATTGCCACACTGCTGGCAAAGGGTGCGATCGAGCCTTTCTCTCCAAATGAAGTCCGGCTTCTACAGCCCTTACTTTACTGTACCCAAGAAAACCGGTGGTTAACGACCGATCCTGGACCTGCGCGTCCTGAACCGATCCCTCCACAGGCTTCTGTTCAGGATGTTTACAGCAAAAAGCCTTTTTGAATGCATTCGTCCAGCAGATTGGTTTGCAGCGATCGACCTGACGGACGCCTACTTCCATGTCTACTTCCTTCAGTTTGCTTTTGAGGGGCGGGCATATCAGTACGCGGTTCTCCCATTCGGGCTAGCTCTGTCCCCTAGCGTCTTTATGTTGCTGGCAGAACGGTTTGACCCTGCACCACTGCCGAGCATTGCTCAGGGGTCAACACATGCTAGTCTGGTCAGACAACATGGCTAGAGTAGCATACATCAACCAGCAGGGTGGTCTACTAATCATAGCTATACACTGTTTGTTAATAGGCCAGAGGAGAACTGGTACCCTGACTGAGTCTGGTTTCTCCCAAGGTTTATTTTTCTCCATCATGCCCTGGTGGAGTTTTGGTTCCTTGCCACTGTCGCCTTTGGCTTGGCTTGCTCAGTTGGGGACACTAAACGCTTTTCAACTAAATATCCAAATGAAATCAATTTATTAGGTCTTAACCAACATTATCGCTAGGGTTGTAACGGTATGAGATTTTCACAGTATGATAATCGTCTCAGAAAATATCACGGTTTCACTGTATTAAAAAATCTTTAATGTTTTGCTCTGTAATTTATTAATTTATTATTATAATCATCAGCTACAATGACCCATCAATAAATGAAAACAGATTTTTTTATACTTAACATATGGTTTAAATTTAAACCTTTTTATACAAAAAAAAAAAACCTCATGAAAGTATGAGTCTACCTTTTTTTTGGGGGGGGGGGATACAAGAAATGTAAAAAATATTCCTCATTTGAACAAAATAAGGAATTCTATTTATCTTTTTAGATTAGAAAATAATAAACTAAACTTTAATATTTTTGAAGTTTTTAATATTTTGATATTGTAATAATTTCAGTTACTCTCCAAATTAATGTAGAAACAATTTAAAGACAGCATATTTTAAATGTGTTGTAATGGCATCTTTTTATAAATGAAGGCCAGTATCACTGACACCAATGTCTCTATGAAACATTAATGACGTTACATTACAGTAGGGGTGTAAGAAAATATCGATACACATGAATATGGCGATATTATGTTTGGCGATACTGTATCGATTCTCAAAAACGCTGTATCGATATTTATATATTTATTTATTTACATCCAAGATTCGTAGCTTTGTGTTCGGTTTAAACCACAGACTGTATAACACCCAACCGCTAGATGGCAGTGTTATCTCAGAACGTATAAAGGACGCGGAGCCGGAGAAGCGCAAGGTAAAAGTGTGTGCATCACTAGTGTTTACATTAGCAAACCCAGCTCTCAAATCGATAGCATTATTCCGCTCCTGCTGTACACAGAGCTGAAGTGTGGACTCATGTTGGCTTCAACTAAAAAGAAGCCACTAAGGAAATCGACAAGAAACATTTTGTTTGCAAAATAGGCCAAGTTATAATCTAATACTCGGGAAACTCATTGAAACAGAGAGCTCGCTTAACATCCTGACGTCACCCGCGCTGCTGAGAAGCGTTTCGATAGAATGTCCTGCAAGTTTTCCTCTTAGTAACAAAATAAACACATGCCAAAACTGACAGCGGTGGCAGGAGAACGAAAGATAATAGCGATGTGGATATGAATGCACCAGCTCAGCAGTTCAGTAACGTTAGTTGAAATAGCACTTTATACAATAGACTGCTTTATAGAAAACAGCTTTAGGGTTCGATCACACAGAACGCGTTTTTCAGCTTCGAAAACGCGAGGCGCACTGCACTCCCTTTTTTGGTCAGCGTTTTCTCATTCAAAAAAGAGCAGTGCGCTTTAATGTTTCTAGGCAACCCCCGAATCACCTGTACTGTCAGTCAAATCAATGTAACGGTCAACACAACGGAAGGCCCGCCGCTTCATTCATTCGATTGGACAACAGAAAATAAGCGTGATGATGTCGTGCGCTTTTCTGCTCAGTTGACTTTTTTTCAACTTCATGCGCTCGCAGCGCTCCTTCAAAAACGCGAGGCGTCCAGGGCACATAAGCAGCGCGCATAACGCTCTCTGCCAACCGAAACCCATTCAAAAAAGGCGCCTCTCGCTGCAAAAACGCGTTCTGTGTGATCGGGGCTACTGTGTTAAATATAAAACAAACGGTCATTCAGTCATGAAATGGACTGCACTTTCTGTTGTTAAATAGCCACTGCTATACTGTGAACCTTTAAAACATATACACAAAGAATCCTGCAGTCACTTTACATTTCCCTTAACTTAGATTGCACATTGCATATGATTAGTGATATAAATTATAGGCTGTATTAATTAAATAAAATACTTTGTCTCATGTTTTAGGCTTATGGTTGTGTTCTTTATTCTTTTAAATTATAAAAAAAAACACACAAAAAAGAAATATCGCAATATACAGTATTGTTCAAAATAATAGCAGTACAATGTGACTAACCAGAATAATCAAGGTTTTTAGTATATTTTTTTATTGCTACGTGGCAAACAAGTTACCAGTAGGTTCAGTAGATTCTCAGAAAACAAATGAGACCCAGCATTCATGATATGCACGCTCTTAAGGCTGTGCAATTGGGCAATTAGTTGAAAGGGGTGTGTTCAAAAAAATAGCAGTGTCTACCTTTGACTGTACAAACTCAAAACTATTTTGTACAAACATTTTGTTTTTTCTGGGATTTAGCAATCCTGTGAATCACTAAACTAATATTTAGTTGTATGACCACAGTTTTTTAAAACTGCTTGACATCTGTGTGGCATGGAGTCAACCAACTTGTGGCACCTCTCAGCTGTTATTCCACTCCATGATTCTTTAACAACATTCCACAATTCATTCACATTTCTTGGTTTTGCTTCAGAAACAGCATTTTTGGTATCACCCCACAAGTTCTCAATTGGATTAAGGTCTGGAGATTGGGCTGGCCACTCTATAACATTAATTTTGTTGGTTTGGAACCAAGACTTTGCCCGTTTACTAGTGTGTTTTGGGTCATTGTCTTGTTGAAACAACCGTTTCAAGGGCATGTCCTCTTCAGCATAGGGCAACATGACCTCTTCAAGTATTTTAACATATGCAAACTGATCCATGATCCCTGGTATGCGATAAATAGGCCCAACACCGTAGTAGGAGAAACATGCCCATATCATGATGCTTGCACCTCCATGCTTCACTGTCTTCACTGTGTACTGTGGCTTGAATTCAGAGTTTGGGGGTCGTCTCACAAACTGCCTGTGGCCCTTGGACCCAAAAAGAACAATTTTACTCTCATCAGTCCACAAAATGTTCCTCCATTTCTCTTTAGGCCAGTTGATGTGTTCTTTGGCAAATTGTAACCTCTTCTGCACATGCCTTTTTTTTAACAGAGGGACTTTGCGGGGGATTCTTGAAAATAGATTAGCTTCACACAGACGTCTTCTAACTGTCACAGTACTTACAGGTAACTCCAGACTGTCTTTGATCATCCTGGAGGTGATCATTGGCTGAGCCTTTGCCATTCTGGTTATTCTTCTATCCATTTTTATGGTTGTCTTCCGTTTTCTTCCACGTCTCTCTGGTTTTGCTCTCCATTTTAAGGCATTGGAGATCATTTTAGCTGAACAGCCTATCATTTTTTGCACCTCTTTATAGGTTTTCCCCTCTCTAATCAACTTTTTAATCAAAGTACGCTGTTCTTCTGAACAATGTCTTGAACGACCCATTTTCCTCAGCTTTCAAATGCATGTTCAACAAGTGTTGGCTTCATCCTTAAATAGGGGCCACCTGATTCACACCTGTTTCTTCACAAAATTGATGACCTCAGTGATTGAATGCCACACTGCTATTTTTTTTGAACACACCCCTTTCAACTAATTGCCCAATTGCACAGCCTTAAGAGCGTGCATATCATGAATGCTGGGTCTCATTTGTTTTCTGAGAATCTACTGAACCTACTGGTAACTTGTTTGCCACGTAGCAATAAAAAATATACTAAAAACCTTGATTATTCTGGTTAGTCACATTGTACTGCTATTATTTTGAACAATACTGTATTGCCTCTCTTACAATATCGCAATATATTGTATCGTGATACGTGATTGTATCGCCAGAGTCTTGGCAATACACAGCCCTACATTACAGTATAAATGAAAGCTACCCAATTTCAACATTTTTTTTTTTATTTTTTTTTATTTGAGTGAACTTAAAACAAATCTTTAAATAAACTCATTATTAAAAAATATAGTTACCAGTTGCCTTCCCTGTTAGACATATACAGAAATGTAAGTTATCAAACAGCTTTCTTAACTGCATAAATAATACATTAAATATAGAATAATCATCTTTTCTCTGTTCCCGTTATTTCATTGTTCATCAGTGTTTAAAATCGTCCGCCGCCGAACATGATGCAGATCTAACGCGCAGATACGTGCATCTCACTTTCTCACGTTTATTAAAGACGTTATTTAACTATTTTAAGACTCCTATTATGAGAATACTCAACTCAACTGAAATTTTGACAGCAGTCCATTCCCTGTGTTGCTGTTATTGTTTGTTCAAGAGTGAAAGAGAACTCGATGAGTGCACGAGACTGGCGCAACTAACTTATGGATCTGATTGAGGCGCAGACAGGACATCGACATACAGCGCGTTCTCCTCTGTCTTGTGTGTATGTGTGTGTTTGTGTGTCAGGATATCGACATAAAGCGCGTTTTCTTCTGTCTTGTGTCTGTGTGTGTGTGTGTGTCTCAGGACACTGACATAGGCTACAGCACGTTCTCTTCTGTCTTGTCTTGTGTGAGTGTGTCAGGACATTGACATACAGCTTAGATGGTTTAAAAGCATTACATAAATAAGAGCGTGATGGTGTTCATGAATATGGGAGAACATGTTCGACGTATTTCCTGCTTTTGCAGCCACTCTTCGTGCAAACTGGATAATCCTCTTTAAGGACAACCCTGCAGTAATTTTTCAAATACTCAAAGTATTCCAATACTGCAGATTGTAACTTTTTTTTGGTCAGGGGATAGAGATTAAAATTTGTAGCCTCTGGCTCTGACATTTTCTCAGTTGTACATAGAGTGGAGTCTAAGCAGTGACGTATAATGACGTTGCATATGCGCAGTGCGCAGGTGAGATCTGTTTTCATTTTTTCTCCAAAACCGTGCATAAGCAAATGCTCACGGGATGATAATCGTACATGTCAATATCGCAATAAACCGCCATACCGGTATACTGTTGCAACCCTAATTGTCGCTATATGATAAATTAAAATAAGCTGATAACATCACCGTTTTCTCCAGAACCACTGTACAGACAAATCAAATGTTGTTGCAAAATTGTCCTGTTAAACACTGTGAAGCTGCTTTGAAACAATCGGCATTGTAAAAGCGCTATAAGTAAAGTTTACTTGACTCCTCGCTCCCGTTATATGTCCAGTAGTGAAAAGAGTACTGAAAAAGCATACTCAAGTAGAAGTACTGTTACTCAAAGTAGGAGTAACAAGTAGACCTTTTAAAAGTACTCAAGAGTAGTGAGTAGTGAGTATTATGCTGTGAATGTTAGTCCACCTTATACCCTGCAAATTAAAAATGTAGCTTACTCTTTTATGGATGATTCTCAGTAAGAACAAATAAACATATCACCAAAACATATTTCAATATTTATTTCAATATTTATTTTTATTTTTTACTGTTAGCATTAAAAATACAGCCATGTAATATTTGAGAAATCAACCTATAATCTGTTAACATTCATTCACTCATCCTTTCCAATCACCCTACTACCTGTCCGCTTGATCCTAAACCCACTCACCTCCTTCAGGCCATTTCTTCTTCAATCACTCCTGCACTCACTCACATTGTCAACACTTCTCTTCACACGGGAACCTTTCCCACAGCATTTAAGCAGGCTCGGGTAACCCCACTGCTTAAGAAACCCTCTCTGAATCCAGCACTTTTAGAAAACTACCGACCGGTATCCCTTCTGCCTTTCATTGCAAAGACACTTGAGTGAGTTGTGTTCAATCAACTCTCTATGTTTCTTGAACGGGACAACCTCCTAGACAACAACCAATCCGGCTTCAAAAGCGGCCATTCGACTGAGACTGCCTTGCTCTCGGTAACTGAGGCACTGAGACTGGCAAAAGCAGCTTCCAAATCCTCAGTGCTCATTCTGCTGGATCTGTCTGCTGCTTTTGACACAGTTAACCACCAGATCCTCCTGTCAACACTTAAGAGGACGGGGATCTCAGGATCTGCTCTCCAGTGGTTCAGGTCTTACCTCTCTGGTAGGTCCTACAGGGTGTCATGGAGAGGTGAAGTGTCTAAGTCACATCATCTAGCTACTGGGGTTCCCCAGGGCTCAGTGCTTGGACCACTTCTCTTCTCCATCTACATGTCATCATTAGGTTCTGTCATTCAGAAACACGGCTTCTCCTATCACTGCTATGCTGATGACACTCAACTCTACTTCTCATTTCAACCAGATGATCCTACAGTCAGTGTTCGTATCGCTGCCTGTCTGACAGACATTTCTGACTGGATGAAGGAGCATCATCTTAAACTCAATCTTGCAAAGACAGAATTACTTGTTGTCTCAACCAACCCAGCACTTCATCAAAATTTCTCCATTCAGCTCGGTTCATCAACCATAACACCTTCCAGGACAGCCAGGAACCTTGGAGTTGTGATTGATGACCAGTTAATCTTGGAATATACTCTGCAAAAACAAAGAAATTTGTTTGTTTTCTGGAGGTGGCAAGAACAAGAACAAAGTTCGCTCTGGCCAGTACATTCCATACTTCACGAGAAAAGCAGGTGCAGATAATCTGTGTTTCTCTGCATTAACCACGCCCACTTTAAATGTCTGACCAATCACACGATAGTTCTCGGACACCCACAAGAAAAAAGTTCTGCTCAGGCAATGTGTCGAGAACAAGCTGGGAGAACTCCCGGACCAGGGGTCTCATTTATAACCGTTGCGTACGCACAAATAAGCCCCGAAAGAAGCTTATGCCACTTCTGACGCATAAATTGTGATTTATAAAAACAAACTTGACAGCAAAACTTGCGCACCTGCACAAAAAACTCTGACCCATGGATACGAACATTTTGGAGATGGAACAGTGTGGCGATGGTGAGCCGAGGGACTGACGGCAACTGAAGGAAATGAACTTGAGACGTTGCTCATACCATATAAATCACTTTTAATCCTCATTAAGCGTCCTAGTCATAATGCATGTTCACAATACCAATTTACAAACATAAATGGCCAAAAATGATCAAATAAAACTACATCAACTGATTTTCCTTCATTTTAATTTTCTAATTTCTCACGGTGGGCGTATGGGTTTACCACTCATTGTCTGATTGGTGACAGTGTAAAGGATTGAATGTGATTGCTGAAAACATATAAATACAGTGACACTTCTGCATGTAGTATATTACATGATGGATGCGCTGGCATAGCTGGAGGACTATGCCAATGGCAGACATCAGGAGGGAAAGAGTGTTTAGAGACCATGAAGATGTCCTGGCTCAGAATGATGACTCGCTAATAAGCCGATTTAGGCTCCCTAGAGTCATGCTTTTGGATCTTTGTGCTGAATTGGGTCCAACATTACAAAGGCCAACTGCACGAAACCGCTCCATCCCGGTACCAACCCAAGCCCTTTCAGTTTTAGGATTTTTGGCAACCGGGAGTTCCCAGCGGGAGTTAGCCGATAGGTAAGTTTACAACTATCAGGATGCGATTTGTTTCTGCACAAAGCTTCCTGTGAAAACGTATAATTCTGTTAATTTATCAAATGTCTGGGATTTCACAGCCATCCCTGAGCTCCTTAATGCCTGCTGTTTTGAAAGGGATTATTAAAATGTCAAAGCAATGCATACAGTTTCCTTATACTATTTTGGAACAGGCCAATATCAAAAGGCAATTTGCAGCAATGTCTGGATTCCCAAATGTAATCGGCACATTTGACTGCACTCACATTGCTATAAGGGCACCACATGAGATTGAGTTCATTTATGTGAACCGAAAACATGTGCATTCGATAAATATGCAAGTTATTAGTGAAGCCAACATGATTCTGACAAACGTTGTGGCACACTGGCCTGGTTCAACACATGACTCGTTTATTGTAGCGCACAGCAGTGTAGGGAACAGACTTGAGGCAGGTGCCGTGAGCAATGGATATCTTCTTGGTTAGTGAAAAACTACATCTAATGGGATGTTTTCTGAAAGTTCAAGCCTACTGTACAATTGATCTGTTATACTGTGCCAGATGACAGTGGTTACCCCCTGAGACGTTGGCTCCTCACCCCATTTCCAAACCCTCAGAGTGCAGAGCAAATGCACTACAATGATGCCCACGCTTGTGCGCGCTCGTCGTACTTCATCCCTGACTCAAACAAACATCATGATTCTATACAGAATATACGAGCAAGAGCGCATGGAATCAGTGCAAACAAAAGCGGAGCTGGTGTGTGAGTGAGGCGTTTTATCAGAGCATTGTCAACGTCAGAGAGTATTTGCATTAGATTACTATTACTATTATTATTTTCTAATGGCATCAATAAAGCTTACCCGCGATGAAGTGTTGGGTCTTCTATTCGCGGACCCTGATTCTGAAGGGAAATATGAGATGTCTGATTCTGAAAGTGAAACTAAACCTAATGTTACACTAAGCACAAACGGTGAATCATTTGCCCAATGTAGATGTCCTTTGCACAATATCAGTTGTTTACAATGTTTCCCGGGGTCGGAGTGTTCACCTTCAAGTTAGCAGGTGTGTTAGTGTTGCGAGAGATTTTTACCGCGCTCACCATGAAGTGCGCGTCGTCTCTCCGCGATCGCGGCGACAGTATTGTGGTGGAGACTTCTAATGCCACTGGGTATGTTAGACGAGGTCGAAGGATTCATAAGGAAAGTTCGGGGGTAACGTGGAGGCAGGATGGGGAGTCAAAATGACAATAACAGAGGTCGTGGCTGTGCACACTCTGCGCACGAGGCAGATCTGGATGCGCTGTTTGTAGCAGGAGCAGACGCGGTGTGACACGAGGCAGAGGGGCTATTATGCATAATATATAATATAAATGTGCCCCATATATGGAATCAGAGTGCCTACTGTATGTAGTAAATGGAAAATCTCTACAACAAAAGACAAACTGCTACATGCATTCGGTTTGTTTCTACCATTTATTAGTAATGACTTACACAGTTTGTTTACTATTTACCTGAACATTCAGTATTGTGCAATCTAGCACACAGAAGGTGAGGGACATTTTTTGGGGAAAGAAGTGGCTTTTTAAACATGTGACTTTTCATCAGTTTCCCCCACACATAGACTAATTTGTGGCGGACCGCCACAGAATCAAAACCGGCCGCCACATATTGCTTCGTCATTCATTCATTTTTACGCTATTTAAAAGGCGCACGCATATTCGTTCAGCTGCATTTCCTTATAGTTCTCTCTCCGCCCGTTTGCACGTCTCTTACTCACTCACTCACTCACACACACACGGTTCGTTGCATTCAACTGTAAATCCTAAACAAGTTTCATTGCATGTTTAGCGCATTTAGTGTGACATAACTTTGCGACACGCCTTCATCACGCGGCAGCGCGCATGGTCACGGCACTCTCAATAGTTCTAAACAAACCAGCGCGGTGTCAATCAATACATTTGAATGAATGAATGAATGAATGAATGAGGCATTTATATAGCACTTTCATATGTACTACTGTACACTCAAAGCGCTTCACACTCATGTCAGGGGTCTCTCCTCAACCACCACTAGTGTGCAGCATCCACTGGGATGATGCGACGGTAGCCACAGTAAAACGGCGCCAGAGCGCTCACCACACACCAGCGATAGGTGGAGAGGAGAGAGGGGGATAGAGCCAATTCAGTGGATGGGGATTATTAGGAGGCCGTGATTGGTAAGGGCCAATCGAGGGAATTTGGCCAGGACACCGGGGTTACATCCCTACTCTTTTTACGAGAAGTGCCATGGGATTTTTAATGACCACAGAGAGTCAGGACCTCGGTTTAACATCTCATCCGAAGGATCCCGTGTAAAAGGTGCCGGCACGCACTTGCACTGCGGTTCATCTCACATCTGATGACACATCTTTAATATTGGGTTGTAACTTGAAAATAATGCTTTATGTGTGTTTCTGTTGATGGATACACGTGCTGACTCCTCAGTTATACACTACAACAACAGTGATAATAAAAGAAAAACATGGGCAAAAGAATTAGAATAGAATTCGGGCCTGGTAACCCAGCCCCCCCCCCCCCCCCTTTTTTTTTTTTAACTATAACTTATAAAGCAAATATGACTTCCTTATTTCATGGCCATATTGTACATGCATTAATCCAATAATGTAGCCAGGTTTATTATTACTGAGATCACAAATGTTAGGGGGGTTTGGGAAAATTTCTATTTCTATGATCTACATATGTGTATTTTAAGTTGTTGTGAAGGCCAAAAAATTAGATAACAATAGCTTGAAAACCATGTCACTCGGCGCCGCTGCGGATTGAAGAACACTGACACAAAGACTAAAAGACGGGACGAAGCCGTAGCCGAAGCCTCGCGCCAGTTTCATATGTTTTAAAGGTTAATCACATATATTTGTAGGGGGCACTGAGGCATAAGTTCATAAAAAAGAACTTATCGAACTTAATTTATTATCAATTCATATGTAGTATATAGCTTACTGTACATAATAAGGAAACATTAGTTTGTCTTAGCACTATTTTAAACGTTTCTTGGGTCAATTTAAATGTGCTCACATTCATTAATATTCAATTGTGTGCGCTTATATAAGTATCATTATTCATTAAAAATATTAGGATGCTAAGTCCCAATATGATGCATAAGTTATTAATGTTTTAAAATTTCACATTTAAAGAAATCTAGTGTTTGATAATAACTAAATATTTATTCAACTGGAAGACTATTTTTGAGCAACTAGATTAGATACATGTATATTTATTAAAAGCCCCATAAGGCAACTATAATGGCATTACAAATTAACATTATTATTTTTTAAGAATTTCTTTGAATTGGAATTCTCTATTTTAACCTTAATTAGGCTACTACACAAATCGAGATATAAATAATAAAAAATATTAGAAGAAATATATTTTAAGTGGTCATTACTTGCACAAATAGTATCCTATTTAGTAGCCTATAGATCTCTTCAAAATATCCAATAAACATTATTAAACTAAAATATAGAAAACTTATTTAATTGAAAAATAGTAACTGTGTATGGTCACATTTTGTCCTCTATGAGTGTGACCAATTAGTCAGGAATACCTGAGGGCTAAATACAAGAATTAAATTAATGTTAACAATGCTGCATCTCTATCACTCTCCATAATAAAACGATCCTGTGAATATGGCTGACTTAATAATAAATGCACAAGCGGTACTGTCTAACAAAACTTGCAGCAAACATCTGTATAGTGAAGCTGTTGTGTATCCGCTTAAGCCATTCAGAAGCATTGACACCGCGCTAGAACTATTGAGCGCTCCATGAGCCACGTGGAACGCCTCTGGCTTTAACATTAGCGCCAAAACGCTATTTATTGTTTGAATTTCGCATTAAAACTTAATAATAATAATAATAATAAGCTATAGGCCTTGCTTTGTTTAATATAAAAGCAGGTTTGGCAATTTGGCGTGAGATGAAGTTGGGCAGCGTGACACCGAGCCTGAAAGCGTGTGTCACGCCAAATGCGTGAGAGTTGGCAACCCTGCTGACGACGTTCCCTGCCGCCCTCTACATGATCTCATCTCATTACAGCTGCGCCACTATCACCATGGCGACTTCACTCCAATAATCTCAACTAATCATAATGCCTCGAAATTGCAAAAGTACAAAATATTAATAATAAAATGTATATGAAATAACTAAAGAATCTTGTTGGGGCGGGGGCTCACTGGCGCCCCCCAGCTGTTGGCGCCCTAGGTGACTGCCTAGTTTGCCTATGCCTAGAAACGGCACTGCTGGTAACTCTCACGTTGTCCTGAGACCCCGGCCCAAATACGTGCCCAAGGTTCCTACCACTAACTTCTGGGATCAGTTAGTGAGCCTGCAAGCGCTGCCTTTGGTGGAGGCAGACCCAGCCCTGGCTTTATGTCCGGTCAGCGCACTTCACGCTTACGTAGATCGGACTCAAAGCTTCGGACCTCAGAGCAACTCTTCGTCTGTTACGGAGGCCAGCAGAAGGGAAAGGCTGTCTCCAAGCGGAGGTTAGCCCAATGGATAGTGGATGCTATTGTCTTGGCTTACCAGTCCCAAGACGTGCCTTGCCCGTTTGGGTTGCGAGCTCACTCCACTAGGAGTGTGGCTTCCTCCTGGGCGCTGGCTAAACGCCTCGCTGACAGACATATGTGGAGCTGCGGGCTGGGTGACACATAACTCGTTCACTAGATTCTATTGCCTCTGTGTAGAGCCGGTATCTTTCTCGCCCCCAGTGGCCAGTAGCGCTCGTTGTGCCATTCTAAGTGTCGGCTTGCAATGCTACTCCCACCCTCTGGGCCGGATACGTGCGTATATTGTCTCCAGTTGTGTTCCCCGGAAACGGCTAACCCTGTCGAGCTCACTTGCACTGCGGTGTCAGACGTTGCGAACCGTCTGACGCTAGGCCTGCACCCGCATGCTTGTGGAACGTGTGTGTAGGCTGGGTTCCATATGTAGCGGTTCCCTCATGGCAACCCCATATGTGTATTCTTCTACAGTACCAGCTACCCTACTCGGCTAGCCCTGTGTCTTTCCCTTGACGGAGCTCGCTCTGTCGTCTTTCCCCGCTTGAATCAGGTTGGAACCACCCCAGAGACTGCCATATGTTTTCTACCCTGCTAGGTTAGTCATTATGTGTATTCTGCCACCACGCCTTCCGTAGGCCGTGGCTCCACAGCGTACCATCTCCCGAGACGAGAACGCTTTTCCAGCGTTATCCAGTAGTCACACTGAGTGGGTCTCGCAGAAACAGCAGTGACTGATCTCCCTGCTTGAAGCCCTGACTTCCGTACCATACTAGACGGTCCAGTGCGCTCAAGCAGGACGCTGGAAGGGCCAGCCTCCTGGCGTTTTGGTAGGGATCCCAATTCGTTGGTCAGTTCCGACGTACGTCAGACGTGACCGACTGAAAGGGAATGTCTGGGTTACGTATGTAACCCTTGTTCCCTGAAGGGGGGAACGGAGACGTACGTCCCGTCGCCAGGTTCTGAGCTTCCGCTAGGAGGCCGAGTCACTAGTCGGCTCCTCAGGAGAAAAAAGCGGTGATCTACCATTACACTTCCTTATTTATACCCGTGCTGCGGGGCGGAGTGTGGAATGCGTGGATCGCATGCCAATCTCCATTGGCTCGTTTTTAACACACTCGAAGTAGATTGGTCTCCGAAATCAGATCCCAATTCGTCGGTCAGTTCCGACGTACATCTCCGTTCCCTCCTTCAGGTAACGAGGGTTACATACGTAACCAAGACGTTTTGGAAATCATAGGCTATGAAATTGCGCAGGTGCACAAGATGCAACACTGTCAGAGCCGACAGCAGTGTTGGGCATGTTACTTTAAAAAAGTAATTAGTTATAGTTACTAGTTACTTATCACTAGGGTTGGGCGATGTCACCTTAATCGGCAGCTGGCGATGTGTACAGTAAAACATCGCGATGGACGATGATATTGTCCGGGGGGTTAATAATAATATTTTCGTTTCGTTTCCGTTTTTCCAAACTTGAGCTTAGATCGGCTCAAAAAAAGTCAAGACCGACCCTACCCGAGCCCGTGCACCCGAGAGACCAGCCCTGCCCGACACATTAACTGTAGGCTAATTATGAGCCAGAGCCCCATTTAAACCCGACCATTTTTGAATACGTGTGCGTTCTGTCGAGAACGAGCCCATAATGACTAATGAGCGGAGCGGAGCCGGTGTGATCAGCTCAATAATCCGCAGGCATGCACTCATGATCCCACCGGTAAAATGATGATCGCTCAAATCCGGCTCAGACATGACATAAATCTGCAGCTTACTATACTTGTTGAAGCCATTACACAATGTTTTTAATTTATGTTTAAATATTATAATATTTTTCTATTTCATCTGATTATGGCTATAAGTGCAAAGATGCGAGTGGGTCAGAAATGATTTTAGTGGTTATATTTAGTTTAATAATAAAGTTTGTTTTGTAGACAGCCTCTTTCGTTTTGTACAAATTAATCTTTTGTCTCTTAATTTTAATAAAGGTTTCTTCGGCCAACTGTATGCATTTAATAACTTTTATCATGAACTGAAGAGCAGAAATATGTAGCCTAAATGAAAAGATTTGAATAAGCATAGTGCAGTGTTCAGAACTCACGGTAAACAGCTGGATACAGATGATCACGGCGATGGGCATGAGCGGGACGGGAAAGTTTAAGGGATTTTTTTTTTTTTACCTCATACTGAATATGATCGGGTGAAAGCACATTTTAAACAGGTAGCACTTATTCACACACGTACTAATCGTTCTCTCTAATGCATTCAAAAATATCTTGTAGTGTTTACCAGCTTACAGTTGCCAGTAGCCAGTAGGTAGCCTATACAGTTATTATATTATTCTATTATATGATTTTGAATGAGCAGGAATCTGTATTGATTCATTGATAAAATAACTGATGAAAACGTTCATCTTTCCAAACAAAATTTGCACTGCAAAAAGCATCAGTGATATTTAACTTTTAATGCTGATAAAGCCATTAAGTTTGGCATAGAGGGGGGGAAATGCACATGGGTGGGTTATCGTCCCATGATATCGTCCATCGGCACAACCCTACTTATCACAAACAGTAACTGAGTTACATCATTTCCTTAAATCCTCCTGATGTTTTGAAAACCACTGGATTAGAGAACAGAACTGATTCATTTCCCGATACACATTCAGACACAAAGTCCCACTGCCTCAAGATTTCATAATTATCCTTGAATATATGTTTCCAAAATGACTGCCAGAAATTAAAATTAAGCTCAACCATTATAAACACTCATTTGTCATTCCACAACATACAGAGATCAAAGCTGATGAACGCTAAATACATATTTCTCACCGTGACTCCACGTTTACCAATCAGGACTCCATACGGTGAATAATCTCCAGACGTTATCCCTAATCCCATCATCTTCCTCACCATCACCTTCCTCACCATCATCTTCATCACCACCATCTTCATCACCATCATCTTCATCACCATCATCTTCATCGCCATCATCTTCATCATCTTCATCACCACCATCTTCCTCGCCATCACCTTCCTCGCCATAATCTTCATCGCCATCATCTTCATCATCTTCCTCACCATCATCTTCCTCACCATCATCTTCCTCACCATCACCTTCCTCACCATCAACTTCCTCACAATCATCTTCATCGCCATCATCTTCCTCACCCTCACCATCATCTTCCTCACCATCATCTTCATCACCATCATCTTCCTCACCATCATCTTCCTCACCATCATCTTCCTCACCATCACCTTCCTCGCCATCATCTTCCTCGCCATCATCTTCCTCGCCATACTCTTCCTCGCCATCATCTTCCTCGCCATCATCTTCATCGCCATCATCTTCATCGCCATCATCTTCCTCGCCATCATCTTCCTCACCATCATCTTCATCGCCATCATCTTCATCGCCATCATCTTCCTGACCATCATCTTCCTCACCATCATCTTCCTCACCATCATCTTCATCGCCATCATCTTCCTGACCATCATCTTCCTCGCCATCATCTTCCTCGCCATCATCTTCCTCACCATCATCTTCCTCGCCATCATCTTCATCGCCATCATCTTCCTGACCATCATCTTCCTCACCATCATCTTCATCGCCATCATCTTCCTGACCATCATCTTCCTCACCATCATCTTCATCGCCCTCATCTTCCTCACCATCATCTTCCTCGCCATCATCTTCCTCACCATCATCTTTACTGCTCCTTTTACATTACGTGCAATAAAGTTGTAACTAACTTTTCCTTCACTGCTGGAGTCCTGAATTATTTTTGTTTGTCTATTTTTTATGAGTCCAGAATTGCGTTGCAAACAGCGCTGGAGCCTCTATTGGTCGACTACTGGTGACAGATATTATGAGTTTATCTGTTACTAATAATGATTACAGTCAGCAACTAGAGAAAGCAGAACAATCACAGACCACAATATAAACTATAAAGATAATAAACATATATTAGCTAATAATAATGTACAGTTGTCACCCTGAAGTTAAGATATTATTTAATATCAATCATAAATTATTAATAATCTTCATTAATTCATTTACCCAGGCCTGTGATGTTTTTAATCAGTGTAAATCAGTTTTCTAATTAATGTTAAAGGTGTCATGAACTGGCTTTTTTATTTTTTTATACTGTTGTCTGAGGTCAACTAATGATGTTCGTGTGGTTTTTACATTTAAAACATCATAACTCATCAGTAATAGGCTATTTTCTACACTGGTTTTGAGGCTCTCTCCTGAACGCTGGGTTTTGATGGGCGTGTCACTGGAGACTTGGAAGTAAACGCCCACGGCTAGGATTGGATAAGATTTGCATATTTAATGAGCTTCAGCTCCCCTGTCAGTACAGTTCACATGAGAGAGGAGAGATGAGGGAGAAGCGGCAACCGGAATGATTCTCTCGATCACAGCAGAACGCGTCGGCATGTTAGTGTTCAGAGGGTTAACCTGTCGGCCGGAGAGGAGAGCAACAGGTGTAAAGAGGAGAGGTATCGTTTCGGATATTTCATTATCGATGCATATTTTGACAGCACTAAGTTACTTGTATGACCATCTGACACTATTTTTATGCACTGAGCTAACGTTTGTAGGTTTTAATTTGCGGATTTGTGGCTACGTTCACTGCCTATTCCACAAATGAACATGCCATAACGGACATGCTAATCTTACATTATCACATTATACATAGAAGAACTCTGGCACCTATGCGAATTCCTAGCTAGCAGTTAATAGCGCAAGTTAAACAAATAGGCGGCTACAGTAAAATACTTTAGTTAGCTCACTTAAAAGTCTATGAAGTCATGTGACTCGAAAGAGCAGACTCGGCCATAGTGAAAAGCTGCACGTATTTTTGCAGACTTTACAAGCGGTACTTCGTGGGGTTTGTGCCCGTTTGATCCCGAATTCGTATTTAGCATCTATTAGGCAACGTTCATTGAAAAGACAACATTGGGGGCGGAGTCGCACATGGAAATAGACGGGCAGATCGCGAGCACAGCAGGTTTCATTTTAGGCTCTCCAACATTTTTATTTCTACATTTAATAAACAAACTATTTAGTCAGATAGGTATTTGTTGTAAAAGGAATACAGTTACAATTTCAAGCATTTTAAAGCACGTTATCCAAAATTCAAGCACTTTTCAAACCTTGAAAACACAACATCAAAATGCAAGCACTTTCAAGGATTTCAAGCACCCGTACGAAGCCTGAAGGACGTTTTAAACTCTGAAACTTACAGGATATTCTTATATTACCATGACCTTTTATATATCAAAAGCTCAAGGGGAAGTTGATTTCTCAATTCATCAGCCCTTTAACTTGACTGACTGCTTCATTTCCACATTAAAATAATCTAAAGGCACGTCATGAGCCCTTTAAGACTCTGAGCTTATTATTTAGGAGAAAACCTCTCATTTAGCAAATGTGCTGATTCATTATTAAACACGATTCTTCATTAGTGAATAATGAACACTCACAGAGCTTTTCTGCAGTTGATCACAGCTAGTATCAGTCTTCTTCTGCCCTCAGCTGATGTGCTGTATTTCCTGAGGTTCAGCTCATCCAGCGGCTCCTCTGAGATCTGAAGCATGTAGGCGATTGTTGAGCAGTGAGACGGAGAGAGTTTCTCCTCTGAGTGTTTGTCTGATTTCACAAACTCCTGAATCTCTCTGGACAGAGTCTGATCTTTCACTTCCAGCAGACAGAGGAACAGATTGATGGACTGATCAGCTGAGAGTTCAGAGGAGAGTTTTTTATCTTTTTTGCGTTGCATATCAATTTCATCTACATACAGTCTCTCAATGAAATCCTCATCATCCTTCTCATCTTTGATCATCTGTTGAATGTACTGTGTGATTCTCCTGATGCTCTCTGAGCTTTTCTCTGTGTGTGTCAGTAGATCCTGTAAGAGTCTCTGATTGGACTCCAGAGAGACGCCCAGCAGGAACCGCAGGAACAGATCCAGCCGTCCATTCTCACTCCTGAGGGCTTTATCTACAGCTGATGTTAGTAGACCATACAGAGAGTCTTTATCTGATGCTGATGTTAGTAGATCATAAAGAGAGACTTTACTAGTCCAGTAAGATCTGAATTCATGCAGTGGTTTCTTGTTCTTGATCAGATGAGAGTAAAACTCATAGAAAGCAGCGAGAAACTCCTGGAGGCTCAGATGAATGAAGCTGTAGACTTTCCTCTGATGAATCACAGATTCCTCCTTAAAGATCTCAGTGCAGATCCCAGAATACACTGCGGCGTCAGTGACGTCTATGCCGCTCTCTCTCAGGTCCTCCTCATAGAACATCACATTGCCCTTCATCAGCTGATTGAAAGCCACTTCAGCAAGTTTCACAATCACTTCTCTGTTGGACGGCAGGAGTTTCTCTGGATCTCTCTCTTCATACTTCTGATTCCTCATGTTGATCTGAATCAGCAGGAAGTGGATGTACATTTCAGTCAGAGTTTGAGGGATTTCTGCGCTCAGATCTTCTTCCAGGAGCTTTTGAAGCACAGTGGATGAGATCCAGCAGAAGACGGGTATGTGGCACATGATGTGGAGGCTTCTTGCTCTTCTGATGTGGGAGATGATTCTGCTGGCTTGATGCTCGTCCCTGATTCTCTTCCTGAAATATTCCTCCTTCTGAGGCTCATTGAATCCCTGAATCTCTGTCAGACGGTTGATGTATTTGGAGGGGATCTGATTGGCTGCTGCTGGTCTGGAGGTGATCCAGATGAGAGCCGAGGGAAGCATCTCTCCTTTCATGAGCTTTGACATCAACACATCCACTGATGAAGTCTCAGTCACATCAGAAACTTCCTTTGACATCAACACATCCACTGATGAAGTCTCAGTCACATCAGAAACTTCCTTTGGCATCAACACATCCACTGATGAAGTCTCAGTCACATCAGAAACTTCCTTTGACATCAACACATCCACTGATGAAGTCTGTCTGAGCAGTTTTCTTTTCCAGATCTTTGATATGAACTGAAAAGAAAGGAAAACACAATGTCTAATTTACTTAATCATATAATTTGCAATGTATGCAAAAAAAAAAAAATGTATCTTATAAATCAGTCAATTTACAACAAAAATAAAAATGTGATTTGATTAAAAAAGGGGCAGGGTCTCACACCACTGTTAGGGAGCCATATTATTAATATCATTTTGAGATTACTCAGTTAGGTTACTTAAAAATTGCTTAATTCCCTGATGTTGAGATTATGTAAACAAATTATATTTGTTTAATTTAATTGATTCATGTGGAACCGATGTATATTAAATTATGTAAATCCAACACACCTTTTTTTTCAGTGCTGCATCCACTGATAAAGCCTCACTCACATCAGAAACTTCCTGAGCGTCTGAAAACCTCAGTGTGATTCTGCTTTCATCCAGACCATCAAAGATGAACACAACTTTACACTCCTCATAAATCCTCGAGTCCAGATCGTGAAGTTCAGGATGAAAGTCCAGCAGAAGTCTGTGAAGACTGTACTGATGATCTCGGATCAAGTTCAGCTCTCGAAATGGAAGCACAAACATGAAATCTACATCCTGATTGGCTCTTCCCTCGGCCCAGTCCAGAATGAACTTCTGCACAGAGACGGTTTTTCCGATTCCAGCGATGCCTTTAGTAAGAACAGTCTTGATCTGCTGTTTCTCCTCACGTCCTGGTTCAGCTGAGGCTGTAAAGATGTCATTGCAGTAGATTGGAGTGTCTTGTGAGTGTTGTGTTCTGGCTGTTTTCTCCATCTGTAAAACCTCATGTTCTTCATTCACTCCTCCTCTCTCTCCCTCTATGATGTAGAGCTGTGTGTAGATCCTGTTCAGGAGGGCTTCATTCTCCTGGAGTTTCAGTCCCTCAAATAATCTCTCATACTTGTTCTTCATGCTGGTTTTGTGTCTGTCTTTGACTCTCTGGAGCTCATCATTCATCAGTTGAGGAGAATCTCCAGTCGGATCATCTCTATCCTCTCTGATCAAACAACAACACAAGAACAGGTTAAAAATTATGTCAAATAAAGGATTATATCAATAAAATGTAAACACTTTATACAGTAAATCAATACTTATGTTAATCTTGTATTTTCTGTGTAATTAATGCATTCATGTCAGTTTCAGTTTAACACTTTTCACAATGCACATTGATCCAAAGCAGCTTCACAGAAAACAGAGAAGTAGAAAAACACAGAGAAAAGGAAAACCGTGTCTTTCAATCCTCCAGCGAGCAGCTCAAGGTGACAGAGACCAGGAACAAACTCACTAAGAGCTTTAAGAGATGATGAAGAAACCCAAACCTCATCCTCAATCTGACACCAGAGGTTCTGTCAGACAATAAGGGTGGGCTGCACCAACAAGGATTAATCTTAAATCTACATTAAATCAAGATTTATCTCATAATTTTGTTGGTTTAAAAATAATCAGGTTTACATTGAAACCATCATTTTGATCCCGGATTTAATTTCTATTTAGAATAGATCAACTTTAATCCTGTTGCTCCATAATTTTAAACTCAATTATGGATTAATTTTAAACTTACATGTGAGGAGGTTTAAAGAAAATAAAGTGCACCTACAATTAAACTATGCAGATGATTGAACAGAGATAGAAACATTGGGTGTGTCGTCAGGTCTCAGAGAGGTGTTTATTAGCCTAACGTTACTAATAAAAAGGAAAATTAAAGCAAATTGAGCCGTCAGAGTGTGAGGGTCGTGGCGGCCTCTGAGTTTACGCCTGCTATCGAGTCCAGGATGCAGATCTGTCACTCATCTCGGACAAAGAAAAGAAGAGAGGATTATATTTAGCATTTAATGGTCAGCAGCTGTGATGATGAGGTGAGCGCCTGTGATGGCGATCGTGCCTCGCGTTTCTCATGCACGCTCCACTCGATCAAACGGGACGGGCGGCGCTGTCAAGAGTGGAGTAATAGTCACTCATAGCCAATCGAGAGAGTTGTTTGTCATAAGTTACGCTGCCACAATATATATATACTCCACTAACTGACAGCCTTCTATAAATATATTTCCAGGAGTATGAGATCCGCACGCGTAGCAGCAGTGTTTTCATTGCCTGCTTGATCAGCAACGGTCTCTCTCCGTAGCGCTTTATGAAGACAGCTGACATTTTACAAGTTTATTTCCTTTCCTACTTGTCAGAGAGAGTTTCTGGTGGTCAGTACAGAAGATAAATGAATATTAGTATTGTTGCTGTCAATGGCGAATTCATCAGGGCGGCAAACATTTATTGTAAAATTAAGTGGTGCAACACAACTCGATTTAAAATAAAGCCTAGATCAACAAATCCTAGATTAGCTCTAAACTGAGTTTAATTTAATCCTTGTTGGTGGAACCCACCCTAAGTGTCTTATCTCTGGAGATTGGGATCAAAGTTCATCACTGAATGTTTGTCCACAGATTTGAGGTGAAATCAGAAATAAAAACCGAACTCATCTCTCGGTGTATTCAGTGTGTTTTTGAGTCTCATGTTAAATGTCTTCTCTAAGTTACTCTAGACCAGTTAAAGGGATGAAGGGACCCGTTAAATTCACCCAGAAATGAACATTCAGTCATTATTTACTGAACCTGATGTTGTTCTAATGGCTTATGATCTTCTTTCTTTTTCAGGCCACAGAAGGAGAAATGTTGAGAAATGTCCGGCTCGTGTTCGTCTGTAATGGCAGTAAATACTGAGCCGCTTCAAGCTTTAGAAGAGAAAGATTCACCGAATGATCGCATCAGACTCGAGCTGTATAATCAGTTCTGTTGGTCTGCTGTGAGCCAGGAGAAGCACACAAGCGGCATCTCACCATTTGGAGAAATCAGGATTAAGACACAAACTCTAAAACACTCGACAGAGATATTCACCTCAGAGATCAGCATTCTGGGATACTTCTGCATCATTTCATTTATTATATTATCTCTAATAATATATCATATCTCACCTCTTCACAGACACACAGCTGGGGTCAGGGGTCACGGCTTCACTGAATTTTAGAGGATGATCCATGGATCCATCACTCCTCACAGACACACAGCTGGGGTCAGAGGTCACAGCTTCACTGAATTTTAGAGGATGATCCATGGATCCATCACTCCTCACAGACACACAGCTGGGGTCAGAGGTCACAGCTTCACTGAATTTTAGAGGATGATCCATGGATCCATCACTCCTCACAGACACACAGCTGGGGTCAGAGGTCACGGCTTCACTGAATTTTAGAGGATGATCCATGGATCCATCACTCCTCACAGACACACAGCTGGGGTCAGAGGTCACGGCTTCACTGAATTTTAGAGGATGATCCATGGATCCATCACTCCTCACAGACACACAGCTGGGGTCAGAGGTCACGGCTTCACTGAATTTTAGAGGATGATCCATGGATCCATCACTCCTCACAGACACACAGCTGGGGTCAGAGGTCACGGCTTCACTGAATTTTAGAGGATGATCCATGGATCCATCACTCCTCACAGACACACAGCTGGGGTCAGAGGTCACGGCTTCACTGAATTTAAGAGGATGATCCATGGATCCGTCACTCCTCACAGACACACAGCTGGGGTCAGAGGTCACGGCTTCACTGAATTTAAGAGGATGATCCATGGATCCGTCACTCCTCACAGACACACAGCTGGGGTCAGAGGTCAGGGCTTCACTGAATTTTAGAGGATGATCCATGGATCCGTCACTCCTCACAGACACACAGCTGGGGTCAGAGGTCACTGCTGCATCACTGGGTTCTGCAGATGAAGATCTCTCTCTGCTCTCCATAATGACAAACTGACCTCAGACCTGCACAGAGAACAAATCATGCAGGACAATATATGAGACAATATATATTAAATTATTGATAATGCAGAGAATTGATTATATATATATACATACACACACGGGTCCTTCTCAAATAATTTGCATATTGTGATAAAGTTCATTGTTTTCCATAATGTAATGATAAAAAAATAAACTTTCATATATATTAGATTCATTCCACACCATCTGAAATATTTCAGGTCTTTTATTGTTTTAATACTGATGATTTTGGCACACAGCTCATGAAAACCCACAATTCCTATCCTAAAAAAATTAGCATATCATGAAAAGGTTCTCTAAACGAGCTATTAACCTAATCATCTGAATCAACTAATGAACCAGCCTGGTTCATTACTCAAAACCGCAATCATGGGTAAGACTGCCGACCTGACTGCTGTCCAGAAGGCCATCATTGACACCCTCAAGCGAGAGGGGAAGACACAGAAAGACATTTCTGAACGAATAGGCTGTTCCCAGAGCGCTGTATCAAGGCACCTCAGTGGGAAGTCTGTGGGAAGGAAAAAGTGTGGCAAAAAACGCTGCACAATGAGAAGAGGTGAGCGGACCCTGAGGAAGATTGTGGAGAAGGACCGATTCCAGACCTCGGGGGACCTGCGGAAGCAGTGGACTGAGTCTGGAGTAGAAACATCCAGAGCCGCCGTGCACAGGCGTGAGCAGGAAATGGGCTACAGGTGCCGCATTCCCCAGGTCAAGACACTTTGGGCTACAGAGAAGCAGCACTGGACTGTTGCTCAGGGGTACAAAGTACTTTTTTGGATGAAAGCAAATTTAGCATGCCATTGGGAAATCAAGGTGCCAGAGTCTGGAGGAAGACTGGGGAGAAGGAAATGCCAAAATGCCTGAAGTCCAGTGTCAAGTCCCCACAGTCAGTGATGGTCTGGGGTGCCATGTCAGCTGCTGGTGTTGGTCCACTGTGTTTTATCAAGGGCAGGGTCAATGCAGCTCGCTATCAGGAGATGTTGGAGCACTTCATGCCATCTGCTGAAAAGCTTTATGGAGATGAAGATTTGGTTTTTCAGCACGACCTGGCACCTGCTCACAATGCCAATACCACTGGTAAATGGTTTACTGACCCTCAAGTTATTTCAGACCTGTGTGAGTTTCTTTCTTCAGCTGAACACAAGGGAAGATATTTTGAAGAATGTCAGTAACCAATCAGTTAACTGGAGCCATTGACTTCCATAGTATTTTTTTTTCCTACTATGGAAGTCAATGGCTCCAGTTATCTGATTAGTTACTGGCATTCTTCAAAATATCTTCCCTTTTGTTCAGCTGAAGAAAGAAACTCACACAGGTCTGAAATAACTTGAGGGTCAGTAAAGGATGGCAGAGTTTTCATTTTAAAGTGAACTATCCCTTTAAGGCCGCTATCGAAGCATCCTGGGCCTCCAGAACACCTCAGCAGTGCCACAGGCTGATCGCCTCCATGCCACGCCGCAGTGAAGCAGTCATTTCTGCAAAAGGATTCCCCACCAAGTATTGAGTGCATAACTGAACATCATTATTTGAAGGTTGACTTTTTTTGTATTAAAACACTTTTCTTTTATTGGTCGGATGAAATATGCTAGTTTTCATGAGCTGTATGCCAAAATCATCAGTATTAAATAAAATTAAAAGAGCTGAATTATTTCAGATAGTGTGCAATGAATTTAAAATATATGAAAGTTATTTATCATTACATAATGGAAAATAATGAACTTTATCACAATATGCTAATTATTTTGAGAAGGACCTGTATAACTGACTACGTTATATATATATATATATATATATATATATATATATATATATATATATATATATATATATATATATATATATAAAACGGAGGCCAGCTAGTAGTAGTTGCTGTGCGAGTAAACCTCACTCCTCTGACCTCAAGAGACACTCTAGCGACTGACGCTAGAGGTTGCAGCCTTTAGCCTCCTTGTTACGCCTGTTTCACACCGCAAGCGTGAGCAGCGCGTGAGCAGCACTTCAGCGTAACTACACGGTGACTGCAGCTGCAGACGCACGAGGGTATTCACACTGGAAGCGTTGGTGCAGCGTCACAGCAGCGGCTCCCACAATAATAGAGCCTATACCTGTCTGAGTGTTACATACTAAACTAAAATAAATTATTATATTTTCTGGCTAGTTTACTTTACTTTTTATAATACTTTCACCCAAACTGAATAATTAAAACAAGTTTAAATGGGCAAATCTTCTACAGATGATTATTATTCTTCGTTTTCTTTAATGACATACTCCAGTTATTGTTAAAACACACCACATGTGCTTCTTCTGTGCATTTTGAGCGCTTTTGTGATATTATATTTATTTTGTCCATCAAAAGTGTGCTTTCGCTTTACACCATGACTGCAGCTGCAGACCGGTCTGAATATTAAATACTAAACTAAACGAAAGTTTGTTATATTTTCTGGCTAGTTTACTTTATTTTTAATAATCATAAACATACTTTCACCCAAACTGATTATTCAAAACAAGTTTAAATTGCTAAAATCTTCCACAGAAATTTTTTATTCTTCGTTTTCTTCTCTGACATACTCCAGTTATTGTTCAAATACACTACACGTGCTTCCTGTGTGCATTTTAGGCACTTTTTCTGTAAAATCACATTTATTTTGTCCTTAAAAAGTGTGCTTTCACTTTAATTGAGCGTCAGCAGCGCAGCAAAAATAGGCTCGCAGCCGAAACCCCCGCTTCATTGCTGCTCACGCGACGCTCCTGCTTGATGCTCACGTGCTGCTCCTGCTCCCGGTGTGAATGCACTCATTGATTAACATGGGCGCCGAAAAAAATATGCGCTGCTCACGCGCCGCGCACGCTTGCGGTGTGAAGCGGCCGTTAGAGGGTCAGACTCCCATGCCAGCGGACCCGGGTTCGAGTCCCGGTCTGAACAGTAGGGGTAAAATTGGTGCCATGACCCGGATGGGAGTGAGGTTTAGGGGGGTGAGTGTAACAGAGGCCAGCTGGTAGTAGTTGCTGTGCGAGTAAACCTCACTCCGCTGACCTCAAGAGACGCTCTAGCGATCGACGCTAGAGGTTGCAGCCTTTAGCCTCCTTGTTAGAGCGTCCGACTCTCATGCCGGTGGACCCGGGTTCGAATCCCAGTCCGAACAGAAGGGGTTACATTGGTGCCGTGACCCGGATGGGAGTGAGGTTTAGGGGGGTGAGTGTAACAGAGGCCAGCTAGTAGTAGTTGCTGTGCGAGTAAACCTCACTCCTCTGACCTCAAGAGACGCTCTAGCGACTAGACGCTCTAGTGACTAGAGGTTGCAGCCTTTAGCCTCCTTGTTAGAGCGTCCGACTCCCATGCCGGTGGACCCGGGTTCGAATCCCGGTCCGAACAGTAGGGGTTTTATATATATATATATATATATATATATATATATATATATATATATATATATATATATATATATATATATATATATATATATACACTTTGAATAATTGCGATGAGATGATAATAAATAATTCCCTCTACACTTAATTCTCTGTCTGAATGTTTTAGACAAAAAGTTGTTTTAGTGTGATATGTCAGGAAAACATGGCTCCTTTTCTCAAAACTACACACATAAAACCACAAAACACACACACATGCAAAACACACACACAGGTCCCAGGCACAGCTGCCTCCATCACCTCCATCTGTGTTGTTTCAGTCACTCTTTACTGGATTCTCCACATTTTCCCCATTCAGCTTTATGAAAACACCATCTCTCTATATAGCCTGTCCTTTTATCCATACTTGTGTGTTTCCTCTGGGACGACGACACACTTCTATTATTATACATTCACACTCATTTGGGACATTTACCCTTCTATATGCTAATCTTTAATGAATGTTACACATCCTCCAGCTTGTGTTGTGATTCTGTCTCATCTAACAGAACTATAAGCTGCTAACCAAAGTCCAAGTGCGGTCTTAACCGTGTTTCTAGAGCACAAATAATATCGGCTATATCATCCAGATCTGCAGGAACTTTCTGGAGCTCATTCGCTATTAAACTTCTGTCGTTCCATTGGAGGAAATGAAACGCCGTGAGAAAGCCGATCAGCTCCAGACAAACCATCATAATTGGTGTTCAGCATCTGATGAATAATTCCAGCTTTAATATCTTTAATCCCCAATAACTCTGTTGCTGCTTCTACAATGGTCTGGCTTTTATACTCGCCAGCTCTCGAGGACAACATCGCCCTCCTGTGGACATCATATCATCTTTAGGGGACGACTTCTAGTTCGTCTCACTCCTTCCCCTTCGAAAAAACTCCATCATTGTTTTTTAAGGTCACTCTCTGAGAATCCCAAGAGTTCTTCATCATCATCTCTTCCTTGAGTATTTCCAGCGACTGCCGATGCTGAAGCTCCTCCAGTTGTTGAGCAGTAGGATAACACACTTTAAGTTGAGATGTGTGTAACTGGTAAATCTTCTCCTGTTTCTTCCTGTTCCTCCTGATAGTTTAAAGGGCCCGTCCTACGCTCAGCTCCATAGAGATCCTGCCATTCTGGAGCCAGTTGAGCAGAAATGTGTTCCTCGGCTTTTAAGAGCGGTTGTGAACGCATCCAAACTCTGGCGTTCGTTCTGAATGAAAGTCTTCTTTTACTGTCATAATGTGGCTTTTGTCTGAGACGAGCTCGTGGAGATCCTTTAATTCCTGAAGTTGAGCAGCATTGCTATATGTTGGAGAATCTGGAGAAATGTCCTGGGACTGAAACACGACATCCAATGGAGCTCTGAGAGGCGAGAGCCGGAGATTCTGGACCAGCTGAATTCAGGCCAAACCAAACTCATGAAGGGCTTTTCCTACATCTGCACACTTTTACTTTTAGAAATGGGGACAATCTTTGAAGGAGGAGCAAATAATGTTTTGGTCGTCACAGTAAAAATAACATTAAATATGATAATATTAGAGTTTTGAAGCTGGGAAAAGATGTGTAGTGCTATTTCTGCCCCAATCCCATGGTTACAGTCAGTGTTCCTGCATTAAATCCATGGGGAATGTTGCTGATTTGAGGACTTAAAGCCTTTTATAACTCGTCCATTCCCAATGTTTGTCCTGGTTTCCCCGTCAGTGCTGTTTGATCTGTGCTTTAGCTCAGAGAACTCTGTGCCGAATCTGATGCTTCTCACTAGACCTCCATCGTCCTGAAGTCAAAGGGTTTTCTGAAGGGCTTTTGGTGAAGCGGCTGAAATAAGGTCTGTGGCGAACACAAGCTCAAGACACTTTCAGGCTTTATTCTACAGCATAAACACATCAGTATTACCCCACTCATGATCTTCTGGAGCTGCTACGTGTCTTGAGAAAGGCGTTTGCTAACAAGTGTCTAATGGACGCCAGAGGCAGGCGAGGAGATGAACCGTCTTCAGCCCAAAAGCTAAACTCAGTGGCTTTCACAGCCTCATTCTGCTCATAATTGAGCTCTTATAAACTATTCTCACTCAAACGCTCTGGGGAAATGTCTGAGATAAAAACTGAAAGAGTTGTGGGAAGCTCAGGGATGGTGACGCTGAAGTCATGTGACCGTGGTGTCGTTCCTTTATAGCCTAGCTTTAGCTTTTTACTTCTGGCGGCTGAATTTAGGCTTCAGGACTCATAAAGTTGTGTTATAATTATCTTGATGGACAAAATGTGCAAGTGTCACAAACTTGTGTTGATCACAGAGCCTGTTTTCAGCGCTAATCCAAACGCCTGAAATCCTATTGGCTCATTCATACTGGCAAGGAGCTTTTGGAGTATCATCATTGGCCAAACCACTCCATAGCAACCAAACAGAGTACCCTAGCAACCGCTTAACAAGACCTATATCTCTGCATCAAAATGTTGTATAAAGATGGGGGTTGGATCTTTTGACTCATGCTTGCAAACTGGACTGTTAACATGCTAGAATGTACAATTCCTGAAGAAATTGTGAGTGGTGCTTGCAAAGTGGCAAAACTCTGGACCCTGTTATGCAAAAGAGGCAATCCCCATGTCTGAACGATGTTGTGGAGCTGAGATATGATGCTAGCACAATGTTAACACGATTAGCATGTTGCAAACATGATGGAAATACAATTAGCATGATGCAAACATGATTAACATGTTAAGATGATGTTAACACAATTAACATAATGCTAACAACAAGATTAGCATGTTGCTAATATTATGCTAACATGATTAAAATGTTGTTAGGATGATGTTAACACAATTAGCATGATGCTAGCATCATGATTAACATGTTGCTAGCATCATGCTAACATGATAGCATGTTGTTTGCATTATGGTAACAAAATAAGCGTTATGCTAGCAACACAGTTAACATGTTGCTAGCATCATGCTAACTCAATTATCATAATGCTAACATGATGTTGACACAAATAACAATTTTAACATGATTAGCATGTTTTTACTTTATGCTAATATGATTATGCTATGTTATAGTGTTTCTAGGCAGTTGTTAGTTGTCACAGATGGTTACTATAGTGTTTATATAGTTCTTACTATGTTCATGTAGCTATTCACTGCTAGTGTAGCATGTTGGAAGCGCTGTTTGCTAGCATGAGTCAAAAGACCCAATCCCCATGTCTCTATGATGTTCTGATGCAGAGGTCTACATGGTTGCTAGGGTACTCAGTTTGGTTGCTATGGAGTGGCTTGGCAGCATCCCATAATGATTCTCCAAAAGCTCCTTGCCACTATGAATGATCTAAACCAACCCCCATTCCTCTGTGACATTCAGAAGTGAAGATATCCTCTGTGGATTTGGGTTGCTAGGGTGCTTGATAATGGTTGTTAGTAGGGCTGGGCGATAAAACGATAACGATAATTATCATGATATAATTTTCCTTGATAAAACGATAACAACAGTTCGATAAATTCTCGAAATAATGCTAACGCGCTATGCGTAATGCTGCGCATGCGCATTGCAGACCGGCATCTGGCTGCTGCACACGCTGTTGTTTACAGTCAGTGACTGACAGGCTTGGAGGATCCTCGCAGTGAAGTGGAGCAAGAAAAACGGCCAGCTCGGAGGACACAGAAATCGTTGACAAGTTAGTTCGCTCAACTTCAGTGGTTTGGAGATATTTTGGCGATCCTATCCGACATAAAACAGCGACGTAACGTTACGTGGACTGCCTATCATAGGTTCACGTTCACCACACGGAATTTAATTATTAAATTATCCTGCTTCTTCGAAGTTCTTCCAGATAACATTGAGCCCAACACAGCGGTAAATCTACATTAACTACATTCACACACTGGCTTATTACCTTGTTAGTTGCGGTGGGTGATTACAACAAGCTAACGCTACCAAACTATAATCACTAAAACATCGGACTTGTACATCGCTATCATAATTGTTTGTCTTTGGTGATGTATTAATGACTCCGCATCGCCTGTATCAAAAGAGAAATAATTTCATCCGATGTTTAAAATGAATAAAATAGACTAGAGAGCCCTTACTGGAGATCCGGAAATACTGAACTTTGCTCTCTCCCTCCTCTCGCGACCAGCCCACTGTCGGTGAGGTGTGTGTTGGTGAGATGCCCGCGCAAGTGTGTCGGTGAGAGAGAGAGTGAGAGAGAGAGAGAGAGAGAGAGAGAGAGAGATGCACAGTGGACCTTTTTTTTGCCCGTTTGCGTTTACTACTTACACTATAAGTACTGATATTATTGATATACAGTGTAGAGTACAGAAATGCTGACCACAGTTAAGATTTTAATAAATAAATCTACCTCAGTTTAAATAAATTGTTCACCTGTTCGGGAAGTGTTTGTCATGTTTTGACAATAAAGGATAGTTTAAAACCACAGCTAACTGTCTGTTTTCTACATCTTTCACTCAGGAGCAAAAATATGCCTTTAAACTTTAAAGAAATAAAGATTTTACATTTATCGTGATATTTATCGATATCGACTGATATGGAAAATTATATCCTGATATTTTTTTTGGGCCATATCGGCCAGCCCTAGTTGTTAGGGCATGGCTAGGAAGTGCTGAAGGTGTTTTGTGATTGGCCGTTGATGCCCTGAGTCAATCAAACGCACCCTTGTGTTTCTATGACACCTCTAAAGACCGATTCCCAAGCTATCGGTGATAGTCAAAATGTTTGAATCTATTGCCAGCGAACAGCTAAAGGATTTTTTGTCTAGAAACAGCATTTTGTTCAGGTGTCAGTCCGGTTTCAGAAAGAATCATAGTACAGTAACTGCCACAATGAAAGCTCTTAATGACATTACCTGTGCTCTAGATAGAGCAACATGACATCATGACTTTGCGTAAACATACACGCCACTTTCTAAAGGTAAGTGGCATGTCATCTATACGCATTTTGAGCTAACTGCGTGTATGTCCATTAGAGGATGGAAACCCGACCCGAGCCCGACGGGTTCCGACGGTACCCGACGGGTCGGGCCGGGTTCGGACTGATATTTAGATATGACGTTCTGGTTCGGGTCGGGCTCGGTCACGCGTTAAGGCATTGAACCTTTTAAATTTAAAACTGCTTATTATGCAAGTAGCCAATGGGCCTGTTTAACTTGATGCAATGGTTTGTTTTTGTGATTAAAATAAATGTAAAATATTACCCTAACATCCGTCTTCCTGCACGCGGAAATTTGTTTATGTCGCCGTGACAACAACGCGCAACACGTGCGTGCATATTGCCCGCGGCATCCTTGTCATTCCAGTGAGCGCAACTTCAGCGCTGCTGGCAGCAGGACAGCCTTGAAGCCATCCTCAGTTGATGCAATCCTTTTTCTGCATAAAACCTCGATTAGCCTAAACTTTGATGGAGAGATTATAAAATAGATCCCATGTTGCAGTTTAGGAACCATACAGTTTGAGAAAATTGGTAAGATGACTTTCATTTCAATAAGCATTTCAATTGTGTTACGATAATGTTTTGTTCTGTTAGCTTGGGCCATTTTTAGCAGACCTTTGTTCATTTAATTTCAGTTGGCTATTTGATTGGGCTCTGTGTAACGTTTGATGCCCCGTGTGCGCGCTGATGCGCTCGTCTGTAAACATTTCAGAATGCCTTCTTTACAGTTGCTTAATAAAAGCGGGCTTTCCACACAAACAAACGTGCGTGTCATTAGTATATGAGGGGAAAAAATAGATTTTAACTGTCGGGCTCGGGTCGGGCTCGGACATAAATATTTTAATGCCTGTCGGGCTCGGGTCGGGTTCGGTTACTGCTCTGTCGGGCT